>NW_025887729.1:14324-14626 GCF_002878395.1 Capsicum annuum
AATGATGATTATATATATATATACACATAAACCGATTGTTCAAGTTGGTTTTTGGAATGCTGTGCAAATATTGGTTGTATGGAATTATGGAAGAGAATTGTGGTGTTGGGTTGCTAATACTAGATACCAAACATTTCATTGTAGATAAGTGATTTATAAAGGCGGGAAGTTGTGTTGAATTGGTATCCGAATCTACAACGAGGTATGTAAAGCATACTCTAACGATGTTCTTTGGCATGAAAACACCAATGTTCCATCAAGTAAGATTCCGAGGTTGTCCAAAAACATGTATTGTTCTACAT
>NW_025887730.1:0-719 GCF_002878395.1 Capsicum annuum
GAGCTTTAATGTAAAATCAATTTGAGTTAGGAGTTTGACAATTAGAGGAAAAAGGTGAAATTGATGCCCCAAAGTCTAGTTATTGGCGTGTGAAATTGATGTGGTTGGGAGTAGCAAAAATTGTTGAAAAAGTTCTAAATTTTATCCCGAACATATTACAATGAACCTATTTTGGCCTTGGTCCTTCTTGGACATTGTGCACCTCAACTAAGGCAAATCGCTTAAGTTAAGGGTGGCTATTATATGGGTGCATAACATGAAAAGGGTGAAAAAAAATATTTGAAAGGGTTGCATACTCCCACCATAGTGTTATTAATTAAGCTTAACGAGTTAGGGTAAAAAGAAAATCTGTCAAGATAGAAGAAGTGGAAATTGGTTGTTAGAGATTGGTCTTAATTGCATAATGTAGTGTATTAAAGTGCTTAGGGAAGATAGTCACTATTTCTGGCCAAAAATAGTTACTACCCATACTTTAGCCTGCATTACAACCCATAAAGACCTATTTGATCCTAATCTTAGCATTCTGATATCAGTGGAGTATTACACTAAGGGCAAAAATATGGTCAGCAGTTGTAATTTGAGAATTCTTTGTGAGAGTGAGCGCAACTTGATTCTTGTACCCATTTTGTTAGAAATTGCATGATTGTGAGTGATTATGGGTATGTTTCTTGATGTGAGGGCACATGGTTGATAAAGGTTGGGTAATTTATATGATTTCT
>NW_025887730.1:819-3011 GCF_002878395.1 Capsicum annuum
TAGTCACTATTTCTGGCCAAAAATAGTTACTACCCATACTTTAGCCTGCATTACAACCCATAAAGACCTATTTGATCCTAATCTTAGCATTCTGATATCAGTGGAGTATTACACTAAGGGCAAAAATATGGTCAGCAGTTGTAATTTGAGAATTCTTTGTGAGAGTGAGCGTAACTTGATTCTTGTACCCATTTTGTTAGAAATTGCATGATTGTGAGTGATTATGGGTAACTTTCTTGTTGTGAGGGCACACGGTTGATGAAGGTTGGGTAATTTATATGATTTCTACGCTTAAACGATATGCATGAAATTGCCAACTTAATGAGTCTATTTTTTAGGGTAGGTTGGCTCTAGTAATGATTCCTGAATCTACTTCTTGTTCATAATTGTTGTGTAAGCCTATTTGAGCATCTTGTCTTCCTTTGTGGGTGTTAAGGCTTCTGCAGTATGTATAAATGGATATGTTGTTCGAGGACGAACAAAGCTTTAAGTGTGGGGTGGTGATCTTGGTTGTATTTATACGCCTAAGCACCATAACTTATCCATATTTTAGATATGTTTAGAGAACAAAGTGCCTAGTTTCTTATATTTTTACTCTACTTCTATGTAATTGAGCTAACCAATGTGATTAGCATGATTTCAGGTATTAATGAGGTAGATGAAGACATAATGGGACTATGGAATGCGGATGGCATATGACACAAGAGAGAGTAGCAATCTGGACAAAATGTGGTGCCTAGAAACTATGTCCAAGACTAATTTGTCCTTTATAATTAGTTTAGGGACTTAGAAGGAAATTATGAGAGAAGAGATTATTAAAAGACTTAATTTTTGAATTTTTATTCATTATTCATTATTCTGGATTATTCTGAGAGAGGAGAAAGGCGACTTAGCTTGAGGAGAGAGAGAAACGTTTTTCTCTCTTGTTTTCACTATTCGCACACCAAGATCCTATTCTAGTTTTTGGTATGATAAATATATTTATGATGCTTTTTGTTTTATTCATGAGTAGCTAAGTTTATTAGTTAGGTAATGGAAGCCTTGTAGCATACAATCTATCACTTTGGGTTTTGAATTCATTATGCATTGATTTGTTTACATCATACTCTCTTCGCTTATCTTGAATTCTCGTGGTTGCAAACATAGAGGATATGCCTTAAAACACAAATTGTTCAAAATAAAGGTTGATGTTCAGAAGAGAGAGTAGTGACAAGAAAATAGGATTACAAACCTCTGTTTAATAAGTTAATGCCTTAGCAGGATTAACTACTTGGAGATTTCGTATTGTTTTTGGTGAACGCTTTTGATTCGAGAGAACTAAAGTGAATTAGTCCTTGATGGTTAATAAACACTAGGATTATGCTATTAAATACAATACATTTCTCTATAATCACGGTGCATGTATGAATTCATAAAGCCCATAGTTAGTAAGTATTGAAAACTACAAGGTGGACATAGCCCTAGGTTGCTATTTCTCTGAATTTGAATATACTACACATATTTCATCTTGTTAAACTGAAACCATTAATTTGTGAATTGAATCAAATCCCCCTATTTATTTTACGAAAACGAATGATTAAAAGTCAACTAATCTACATACAACTTAATTAACACCATATTCCCTATGGGATTCAACCCCAACCTCGTTGGGTTATATATTTGACAACGAATGCTTACTCTCTCATAAGAGAGGTATAATTTGGGCGTATCATCCCCCAGATCATATAGAACCTCAGTGAAGTTGAAATACCAAATTGTACATCGTACTGTGAAAGCACCAGGGTCCTCCTTCTTCTCTACCAAAGATCTAATAACCACAATACTACAATGATGAATATTATCTACTGGCTCGTAGCTATCTGACCTCTTTTTGGTTATCAAATCCTTCATGAACTTTTCATGACCTAACATCTATTCCAATGCCTCTATAAGCGGTATGTTGGTAGTTAACTCTTTTAGCATAGACAAAAAGTTCCGATACTTACCTTTTTCTTGTTGCTTTTTTAGACTTTGCGGATACGGAGGACATGGTCGTGGAATAGGTTTCATCACAGGTTCTAGAATCTTTACTTTTTTTTCATTCTACTTTCTACTATTCCCCACATCAACAGGCTCACCTCACTTTTCTTCTCATTTGCTATGGGCATAGGTGGATACGTAGTAACCTTAATACTCTGAGTGGAAATGGCATG
>NW_025887731.1:0-3696 GCF_002878395.1 Capsicum annuum
AAGTGACCACATTTAACTAAATTCAAAACAAAAGTTCACCTTTCAACTAACCATACTCAAACATTTTCAAGTCACTATTTCACTTCTCAAGTGACCACACTTAAATAAATTCAAAATGCAAATTCAAGTAACTAATTCATTTATAGTATAAGTCAAACAATTCAACAAGTTTAATAAAGCAAATAAGTAGAGGCGTCGCATGTCCCTCTCACACCATATAATCATCACAAAACTTATGACTTTCAAACCTTCTACAATAAATAATCCCACCATAACACTACACTTAAAGACTTTACTATAAGAAAATAGAGAGAATTCAACTTACGTTTGCTTGGCCTAAGTTGAAGAAAAAGAGACAACCATCGAAAAATAACAAAGCAATCCTTTTCCTAAACTCGAGTTTTGGTCAATAAATCTACAACATTGACGATGTCTAATTAATTATTTAAATTTCAAAATTGGACAACTTGCAGTAATTAAATTGCAAAATTACAGTGACAACATTGACAATATCAAAATTGAATTTCAAAATTGGACAATATCTAATCAACAAATCCAAGAAAATGACTAAAATCAACCAAATTTTGAACTAATCCAATGATAGATCAAGAACGCTAAACCCAATTATAGTAAATCCATGCCAAAAATAAAAGTAGTGGAAGAAACTTAACTTCCTGAATCCAAGAAAAAAAAGAGCAAGAACAGATCATTTCAAAACAGATGTTACACTAGTACTAGCATAAATCACTTGAAAATCATGGTTATAACAAAGAAAATGACTAAAAAAGATACTGATGATATGCGCAAACTGTGAGAGGTCGCTAGTGACTTAGCTATGAGCTATGAGAGGTTGCGGTACTTAGGACGTGCTGCCGTTGCTGAGTTGTTGTCGTTGCTACAGTTGTTGAGTTGTTGTCGTCATCGGTGAGAAACTGTTGTCGTCGGTGAGCTGCTGCTGTCGCTGTTGACTTGTTGTCATCGCCGTTGAAGTGCTGCCATCGTTAGAGGTCGGGGAGCTGAGGTCGTGGGTAGCTGAGGTCGCGGGTTTGCAAGGGTTTAATTTGATTTTGTTGAAATGGAGGTAAGGGTAATTGAAAAGTGGTATTTTGATGGGTTGGATCGAGTCAATGAACGGGTATTACAAAATTTTTGACAAAATCAATTATAGGTACTCAATTTATTTTTAAAAATATCTACTATGGAAAAACGATCACTTGTGATCCATTTTTATTAAAAAAAATTAAAATTTTAATAAATTGTATAATATTTATAATAACAGCCAAATAATTTATTGCAATGTATATATAAATCAAATAATTAGTTATTTTATCATCACATTAACACGAGTAGTATATTTCATCAATCGTATAATAATATCATTGCCTTTCGTAAATTAGGATGAATGTTTTGTTCATTAGCTTTTAAATACGATATTATATATATACCTTATAAAACAGCGCATTAATCAGATAAATTATCGATTAATTTGCTTATGTTAGTACAACTTCAACAATATACCCTTATCTACATTGATACAAGTAGTATATATATTTCCTCAATAGTATGATATCAACGTATTATTCAAAATATTTGATATATAGATTTAGTTATCTAGCTTTTGATTACTGCATACATCACTATATGAGATATACAAATATATACATATATTCGATTGACTATCAGCTTCCAAATACGTACTATATACATCGCATAAACAATTTTACCACCCCATTATAATATACAACGTATTTTACATAAACTCAGATGAATTATCGGTTAGTTTATCTTAATTATGTTATATACCTTCACTACATAATATATATACTCCATATATACCTATACATACACACACACATACACACTATCGACTATCAAGTTCTAAATACATACTATATACATCACATACATACACGAGTATATTACCCCGTAATATAATGCGACATATTTGATATACATACTTTGATGAGTTATCGATTAATTTGATTAGCTTACATTAATATAACTTCAACATACAATATATTATTACTTCGATCGTTTCAAATCAATGTATTCATTATGTTTGGATAGATTCTGCTAGTTTTTGACTACATTGTTCATCCATCACTACATCATATATATATATATATATATATATATATATATTATATCAACTCTTCAATACGTACTATTTACTCACATCCACAAGTATATTACCTCATAATACAACACATTCATTATTTTCTGATGAATTACCCGTTATATATATATGTACATTACATTATTATAACTTCAATAGTAGTAGAATATTATTACAACAACTGTATGACATAGACATATTCATTATACAGAGACTATGTTTAACGTAATTTAATGTATATAGAAAGGAAAATATTTATTTATATATTAAAACATAAGTAAAGGATAAATTAAAGATTATGTTTAACGTAATTTATTTATTTTATTTGATATATTTTTTAGTATAATTTTTTTACAAAATTTAAGTTTAATTTATTTATTTTATTATTATATTGGTTATCGACTACGTGTGATCAGTGTAATTTTAAAAAATAATATATTTAATTTTACATAAAATAATTAAAATATATTTTTTTAATCAAAAGTCACTTCAAATGGTTCTTTGTGAATTTATTTTTTAATAAAAAGAGATCACAAGTGTTTTTTTTAAAATTATTTTCTTTTTTTTTAATATAAAACCGACCACAAGTGGTCAGTTTTATATAAATATTTTTATTTATTTTTAAAGAAAACTGACCACAAGTCGGTTTTATATAAATATTTTTGTTTATTTTTAAAGAAAATCGACCACAAGTGGTCTCAATTTATTTTTCATCAAAAAGCGACCACTAGTGGTCGGTTTCTTAAATAATTTTTTTAATTTTAAAAGCGTCCAGAAGTGGTCGCTTTATAAAATGATTTTAATTTAATTTGTAAATAAAAACGACCACAAGTGGTCGCTTTTTAAAAATAGTTTTTTTTTTATTTTAAAAGCGATCATAAGTGGTCTCTTTGTAAAATATTTTTAATTTAATTTTAAATATAAAAAACAACCACAAGTGGTCGCTTTTTAAAAATTATTATCTGGTGGAGTTTTTTAAAATCAAAAAGCGACCACAAGTGGGCTCTTTTTTTATTTTTTATTAAAGAAATAATAATTAATCCAAAAATGATAATTTTGAAAATTTAAAATATACAAGCGACCACATGTGGTCACTTTTTTTTATAAATATTTTAATTTTTTTTTTTTAAATCGACCACATGTGGTCGATTTTATTGTGACCACAAGCTGTGGTCGGTTTTTTGTGGTTGAAAAAATTATTTTTTGTAGTAGTGTGATATAATAAAATGACGATTGAAGCACCTGAAGCAGGTATGTCATAAATGCCTATTTTACCTTTTTTGATTAAATATTATTAATTTTCTAATACGTAATGACTTATAATAATTTATTAGGAATGATATAGCAAATTCACGGTTGAAGCAGCTGAAGCAGACATGTCGTCCACAAGCTGCCCACTTCAGCAACTTCATCCTCACTTTTATATTAGTAATAGATACTAATTATGAAAAATTACACAAAGTAACATACTTAAGACTATAATTACAATAAATAGCAACACTTTTGTAAAATTACAGTTTATAACAAGAGTAACATTATTTTACTCATTAACTAGGCAAGTGCACGTTTTACTCTCACTA
>NW_025887732.1:0-4037 GCF_002878395.1 Capsicum annuum
GCTTAATGTGTTAATAATGAGATAAATGTGCATTTTAGTGTCCAAGTATGTGTTTACAATTTTTAATGGTGTTTCTAAGCAAGTTTTGATTCAAATTGATCATTTAGTGTTCAACCGAGAAAACAAGTGTGACTAGCTTGAGCTAGGTGTTTGTCTAGTCTATTGTGTTGGGTTCTAACGCGTTTAATGATCTACTAAGGTTGTTATTGTGTATTTTGTATGTGAAAAAACTTGTTGATAATGTTCAATGGTCAATTGGATCAAGACGAGTCAAAATAATAAGTTATAAATCAAAGTGAATGAAGCCTATACTTACCTTGTGTGTCTAGTTCCCCATCTTGGATGTTGTGTTGTTTTGAGCCCTATATTGCCGTGGTTGATGCTATAGGATGATTGGTGATTGGATTATGATTATATATGAAGGATATACAAGCTTCAAATCAAGTGGAAACAACTCGAAAAGGCTAGGAATGAATCAACGAAAGCACAATAGACAACTTGGATGAAATTTGGATCCCAAGAATGTACAGGGCGCATGTGGACTGTAGGGAAGGAAAATTGGCACGTGATTTTGACCAAAATCTTCAGAAGGGACCCAAAATAGTGATCCCTTGCGATGAGGGCATGTCGCGGCCTCCACACCCTCTTTTAAGCTTCACGACACGACCTCCACTTCTGTTTCCAGGTTGTGCATAGCGATTTCTATTCCCGTTTGTAGCAAGTGCGGCATGAACCCCTACAAACACGGCCAAAAGTTGGACTACAACTTCTATTTGTCTTGGGACTACTTGGATACTTTAAATACTTCTTTGTAAATATTATTATTTACTTTTGGACGTCCTTTGAAGATATTAGAGGCTACCACAACCTCTTTTTAGGTTTTATCATTCTTTAATTTAGTTTCTTTATGGTTTGTATCATCAATCCAAGGGATTGGTTAATAAATATTCCTATTAAAGGCTAAAATCCCTTTTTGGGAATAAGTCTAAGATCATGAATACTTTCATTTTGAATTAAGTTTGTTGATTCACCTATCATTATGGTTATTTGTTTATCCTTGTTTTAACTTTTTTAAGGATTATCTATCCTTAGAATATATTCATTGTCGACCTTGTGATCCCGGGAGGGGGCAGAGGAAGATAGAACATGGGTATAACCAAGGTAAGGTTCGTAGTCTTATAAAAAATAAGGATTTTGCATTAGCATCGAGGATAAGGATGTACCTAGAAGCCTTACTTGATTCAAATGTAGGATGATAGCTTAAATAACTTAATTGAATTATTACATTCTCGCACAACGATGTAGTTCTAAGGTCCAAATTAGGTAAAAGATTAGAGGTCGTGAGACCATGATTACGTGAGTAACCCTACAAATCAACAACCAAGATAAGCGATTTAACGAATGAAGTTAAATAACATAGTATGATTGTTCGTTATCCTTAATCCTGGGCTTCTATCGATTGATTGTCCTAATTTATTAATTTTCTGATTTATTTTAGTTTCTTTTTAGTTTATAATTCTAAAGCTTTCTCGGTTACTCTATCTCAATAGTTGAACTAGAATTGCGTAGCTGTTTAACACAAGTCCCTGCGGGATCGATATTCGACTTTCTTGAAGGCCACTTTACTTCTTAGTAGACCACATACACTTGCTTTGTGCGCTGTCAAATTTTTAACACCATTGTCGGGGACTTGTAGAATTGCAACTATCTTGTTTTTAGTTTAGCTACATTGAGTTATAAATAGTTTAGTCTTTCTTAGGTTTTTTTTCTAGTTTCTTTTATTTCTCTTTTATCGCACTTCTTGACATGGCAGCCTGGGATAGATGGTTTTCGAGTGATGACAATTCTTGTTATTTTTGTTAGGGACCATATCATGCGGCTTATTGTCCAGATTTTGATGGAAGTGCATGGACAGGACTTTTATAATATGATGCGGATACTATTCTATCTGCGGAGCAGACTGAAACTTGGTGTTTGGTTTGTGGTCAAAGTAGTCATACTACTACTATGTGTGCTGTAAATTCAGATTTAGAATTGTTTGAGGGCTATGCTGGAAGGCAAAATTATATAAACAACTACAATGAAACGGGGCAGAATCAACCACAAATTCAGGTGTAGAACAACCAGCAATAGCAGTTTTAGCACCAATAACCAAGCATGCAGGCCACATCTCAAATTAGCAATTTGGAAGAGATGATGAAACAAATTTTAGCATCTCAAGTATAGTTGTTGGCAGATTTGAAGAGCCATCAGAAGGCTATAAAGCAATTGTCTAATCAACTTAAGATAGATGCAGAGTTAACTTCCGAACCTATTGCAGACAAAGTTGCTGATAATTCGACGAAGTCTGAATACTCTAAATATAAAGTTGTTGAACAGGTCCAGGAAATATCATCACCACTATCTCCACAGAGGCAAACAAAAACACAAGAATCAAGAGTGGTTGTGCTCTTGATTGTGTAAATTTAGACATGGGATTGGTTGGTTCTCATTCAAAGAACTTTTCTACATTATGTTTAGATGATATCTTGTTTGTGGAATCATTTAAAATAGTTGAAGAGCATGAAGATGAGGAACTAGAATCCTATATTCTTTATTTTACATCGGACAAGCAACATAAAAACACACCTTACTTTAAGACCGAGTGGTTTACCATGCACATTTTATTACTCGGTTCTTTAATTTTTGTACCACCTCCCTATGATTGAGCCAAGAAGACATATGCGATGTTGGGGTGAAATTTATAACCTCAAGATGGAGGAAAAAATTGATATGGGTCGTGTCTCGACATGAAATCAAGCGCTTCTTGGGAGGCAACCCAAGTTAAGGTATGTTTTATTTTTAGGTTTTTAGTTTTTTACTTCACGTAGTTTTTGTTTTTGATTGATTCACAGGTTGATGAGAAGTCTGAGTACTGAAAAACCTGAGCTTGAAGCATGGCGAAGACTGAGTGTGGGGTCCCCTGACCTTATTGATATTTAAAGATGCTACTAGCTAGGCCTAGAGGCCTGAAGGAGTATTTCTATCTCTTACTTTAAAAGGTCACTTTGGGGACAAAGTAGATTTTTGAGTGTGGGGTGGGGAAATTCCCAATTTTTGGCTCAATTTAATTTTTTTTAGGTTAGGAATAAGTGAGATATTCTTGTTGATGCTATTTTTTATTACATGGTGTAAGTTTTTAATTGTAAAAGCATGTTGATTTTGAGAATTACTACTTTTGAGACTCTTAGGCTCAAGTTTTTGACTCTTGTTCCTGTTGGCTTAAAATTTAAATTCAGACTATTGTGTGGCTGGAAGTCTAGGATGATCCTATGTGAGTCGAACATGTGCCATGTATGATGTGAGGTATTTTATATACTCCTTGTTTCATGTGATGTCTAGAACTTTCCCGGTGTATGTGTCAAGCGAAATAAAGAGTGTGGGTTTAGGAGATGATATAGGCATTTCTTTGATAGCCTTGTTTTATACCTTCTTTTTGACCTACCTTTGTACGTAATCCTAGTAATTCCCATTGACCATTTAGACTTTTCTTTGTTAGCCTCATTTGTAGCCTAATCCCTTTTTTATAGACCTTAATTGGATCCAAAAGTTCCTAAGCGGTTTAATTTAAAATTGAGTAAGTAAGGAGTTTTAAAAATAAAAGAAAAAGGTGAAATTGATGTACCAAAGTCTAGTTATTGGCGTGTACAATTGTTGTGGTTAGGAGTAGCTTAAATTGTTTGGAAAATTTCTAAATTTTAGCCTGGATGTGTTACAATGAACCTATTTTGGCGCTGGTCCTTCTTGGACAATGTGCACCTTCACTAAGGCAAATCACTTAAGTTGAGGGTGGCTTTCATAGGTGTTCCTAGAGTAAAATGAGTGAGGAAAAAGGAAAAAATTTAAAGAATAGTAACTTCTACCACATGTTTGTAAAAATGCTTAAAAGAGAACGGGCAAAAAAAAGATATGGGTGAATAAAAAGGTGTAATTTAGTTGTTGAAGAGTGGTCTTAATTATAAAAGTAGTGTGTTAATGCGATGAGGGAAGATAGTCAC
>NW_025887733.1:0-2069 GCF_002878395.1 Capsicum annuum
GGTCCAATAATTTTAAAAATACAAGAAAAATATAAATTAGGAAAGTAAACAAATATTATTTGTTTTTGTCTGAACTCCAGAAGGTTCCTTTGAAATTCTATCTTTCCGCAAACATTTTCTTTCTATTATGATACTACATATTATTTTAGCAAAAAATTGATGAATAAGCTGAAATTATGAAGCTCAAAATTAAACTTTTATAGACCAAATACTGAAGAGTATGTTCCTACTATATTCATTGAATAACGGTGTGTCAAGCTTCGCTTGTAATTCCATCTTCTTTCCCTGTTTTCTTTATTTTTGTTTACGCTTTAACCTGTTTGAAGATTTGATTTTCTTAACCGTTTTTTGCTTTATATTTTGTATGTTTTGATCTCTTAAAATCACTGTTGCATTATATGTTCTTAGTTTTGATTTTTTGTTCCTCCTTTTGATTTGTATGTTCGAAGATTTCATTTTTTTAAATTCATTCTGATTTAATTTCTTGTTTCAGGTGCGATTTGCTTGATATTTACATATAATATGTGTCAGGTATGCTTAATGTTGCCAATTTTGAATATCCTGATGTTTGCATGTCAGCTCAGATACTTGAATTTGAGAAGATACCAGAGGCCTCTATCCTTTCATCCCTTGGATGGACCACGTCAAATAATAGAAGATATATATTTTTGTTAAAAAAATACACATCCTCAGAACTATATGTAAATAAAACAACGAATAACATTAGATGATTGACTTTTAATGTTGTTGAATGCGTAGGTGAACGTCCAATCAAAACCTTAATCTACATGCATATTTAATAGCTATGAGACTCCATCGTTCGCCCTTACCAATTATCTGTTCTATTTTTAATTTTTAATTAATAAAACATTCCTCAGCGCCGTCTAAGAAGTCCTAACATACCTTGAATGCTGAACACATACCACGAACCCTCAAGATTTCACCCTTTTCTTTCCCAAAATTTCAAAACATTCTCAATCTATCAAATATATTATTCATAAGTAAGAGAATTCAATTTATAATTGAATTTCAACCATGATATCATTTCACATGTCAATTTCATATTTTGTAAATTTCAAACTTAGGGCTTCGTCTCAAGTTACTCCAAATCTCATACATTTAACAATCTCATACATTTAACAATGTTCATAGAGTACAATATATCTAATATTTAATTACACATGCTAAATATTAAAACTTAAATCGTAATATGATAACTATAAGAAAATCTGAAATCAGAAAATGATACAGTACCTAAAATAATAAGTCAATGCTTGATTATATCCCTATTTACAAGTTTCATAATATCAGTTTTAACTAATCATTAGCTCATGATTTTCCATCATAATCCCTTCAATCATTGTCCATCCTTAGCCATCCAAAAACTGGCTAAGTTTTCCATCCAAAAAAAGTGTGTTGCACTTCTGTCACTTCCACACAACCATTACTTAGAGTTATACATTCAAATCAATATAAGAAATAATTATGTGTATACATTTTAGCAGTTAGTGTATATGAACAGAAATTTGAGGTTTGATTAGATTCATCTGAAACAACAATTTTAAATTTTTACAACTATTTTCGTCCGTCTTCTCTTGCATTCAGATAAATTTAGTATATAAATTTTTACTTGATATATTAATTATATTAAAGTACAATAAAGAATAGACAAATCAAACATATATCTTTGTAAAAAGAAAGTACTTGTTTTATAATTATATGAAAATACAACAAAGGATAGCATGTGTTTCCTACCCTTTTAATATTGATGAATGCACAGATAGTCGTTCAAGAAAAATCCAAACCTAGAAGTACACCTAATATCTGCAACGACAACAATCTAACTACCCGGAGAACTTACCCTTACCCTACAATTAGTATTCTTATCGGGTAAGAGATTATTTAATAGATTCTCAGCTTAAGAAATAATAATATTAATAATTAAAAAAATTAAAGAATAAATTAACAAACTTACCGCAAAATTTGTACTAACCTAAAATAGTTGTCATCACAATATTTTGCGGAGAAATTTTGACTTTTTGAGAGTCGTCACTTAATTTCTGAAAAGG
>NW_025887734.1:0-3192 GCF_002878395.1 Capsicum annuum
TTGGGGGTGATTAAATGGTATTTGATTAAATGTTTTAGTATAGTATTATTTAGTTTTTTTTCTTAGTCTTTGTAATTCTTCTATATTATTTTTGAGGTATTCTAAATATTCTATATCTTTTGTTCTAAAATATTCGATTAAATTCTCTTTCATAAGCATTTTTTCTAATCTTATTTCTTCCATATCTTGTCTTCAATATTTTAAATACTCATAGTTTATCATTTTATTCTAAAGTAGTTGCTTGTTTACTAATTTCCGTGTAATATTCTATTCTAATTGTACTATAATTTATATCTGAATTAAGGTTATTAATGCTATTAATTATCTCTCTTTCTTCTTCTCTTAATGAGATTTTTATGTTATATAAACTATTATCTGTACTTTATTCTAAATTTTTTAAGTTTTCTTTTATCCATATTAATTTTTCTTTTAGATTTTCCATTATTTCTTTGAGTTGGTTTCTATAATTAATTTCTTCATATAGGTCACTTTGGTTTTCTTTAATTTTTCTAATACATTCTAATATTTTAGTCTGAATAATATCCATCTGGGTAATTATCTAGGTATAGTTGTTCTATCCAATTTATAATTTTAATTTCATAGTCTAATATTTTTTCTAATATTATTTTATTAATATCTATAATTTCTATATTTCTAAGTATATATAAGATTAATATTTTAAGATTATCTGTCATTTAAAATTGGTTAAGTACTTTATTATAATATTTATTAGTTGTTTGTTTTAATCTTATCAATTCCTCTATATTTTCCTTAAGAAATTTTATATATTTAGTTCTCATATATTCTTCTAAATTTGTTTTCATTAGTTTTTCTATTAATTGTATATTTTTCATATCCATTTTTCAAAATTCTAAATATACATAATTTATCATGGTTGATATGTAGGTTTGGTATATAAGCATTTGTAAGAGTAGTTAGGCGAGTGTGGTATATAATTAATTATAGTCATAAAATATCTATCAAATATTTTTTCCAATATGATTTTTCTTATATCTACTATTTCTATATCCTTAAGTACATATAAAATAAGTATTTTAAATTTATCTACCATTTCATCAGATAAATAAGTATTCATTTTTCATATGATGCTTTTTCAAAATATTCTCTTCAATCATATACATAACAAAATATGATCATTTTAGATTACTATATACTAGATTATTCTTAAATAACATATTCTTCGGTCACTGTTAGCATGGTAATCTAGATACTTTTCCTTTAAACAATGCCTCTACTCTGGCTATTCCCCTATCACAGCTTTCTTGCCTCACCGGTTTCACCTTTAGGATGACATAGTTCTTAGGGATTTTTCTCCTTTTCTACTTTGCTAATAAACTTCTTAACATGCTATTTTTTGAATAATTCTACTATAAAGCAACTAACATGAACTTATTTTATCATATCATGATTGTTAGGAATTTATGAATTTAACTATTCATAATCATAAATAAACATACCTGTTCTGGTAGGTTTGATAATTCTAAGTTTTGTTCATCCATAGCTTTGTCCATTGAAATATACTTGTTTTTTTAATAAATAATCAAAATATTTTTTGTAGACAAGAGAGAGTTTTTGCTTCAACGCATGAAGGCTTGCTTCTTTCTGCCTTCGATGCCTTTCATTTATAATGAGAAACTTTACAAAAGTTTTCCTAATTTTTTTACACGTATTCTACCTAATTCTTTACAAAAGTCTTCAAAAGTTATTTCTCTAACCTAATTTACAAGAAAGTCTTTACATAAAACGAAATCATAAATGCTTTTGGCTAAAAAGTCAAAAATCCTAGAAAAACTAATCTATCAAAAGTCTTTACAAAATTTATACACTAGATTTTACGTAAGAAAATTGTGAAAGTTTGTTACATGTCTCTTTCATAATTTAATAGCTTGTCTTTTATCTCCATTATTTTGCTCCGTAGCTATCTCTTTTTTGTCTTATTTGCTGCTTTCTATCTTCTTGTCAGTGTAGCATCACATCTGGAATAAATTTGTGTCTGCCACTACATCTGCTACATATGTGATCGTTATATTTTTGGCCAACTTTTTCACAAAATTGTTCCATAGCTTCTTCTGAAATAATTTATTTTTTGATAGATCTCGTTTATGGTTGTTCTTCTGGTCTGAGGGGTGTTAATCCCCATTTCCTAAGTTCTTCCATATCTTGCTCAATAACTTCTTTACAAGTTTAATAAACCAATGTTTGATTCCTCGAGCTATATATCCAAATGGGTTTCTGATTTGAATAATTATTAAGTAATTCTGATAATATATTACTAAGTCCAATAACTCTTTTGTTGCGGTAAAATCCTGGTGTTTGTGTCTTTGGTATCTCGTCTTGTTCACATATTCCTTCTGGAATAATACAATCTCTGGTCATATCTATCTTGATTACCGTAATAGTCTGTTTAACTTCATCAAATAATATTTCGGCTGGGGCGGAATAAAATTGAACATAAAATAATTGTCCATTAGTAATTCTCTTATAGATCATCAATCCATTGTGAATATTTGGAATTCCTTCCAACTCTTCTCCAGTAGTTGTGTAAACTGTAGATAATAATCCATAATAGTAACATGATTTGATTAAATTCGAACTTGTACCTGGAAAAGCAATAAGTTTATTGTAATTCTAGCATTTCTGGGTAATATATCCTTTTGTTGGGCGGCTAGTTCTTCACTTTGAATAGGTTTGGTATTTAACATGGTTTGTAAGGTGTATATATTTTCAATGTATTTTCGGGCAACATAGTTGTATGTCTGTTTTTATTGGTTAAGTGGTTCAGGATATGTATGTATTTGGGGAGGTGCAAATGATTCTAATCTTTGTATATTTGGTGTATATGGTATTGAAAATATCTGGTTGAGGTTGTAATTCTTTTTCTTTGGTATTTCAGGTTTATTTTGATTGAATATATTTTTTCCTTTAGATATATCTCCTGTGCCTGCAGTTGTAACTGTAATTTCATTAGTAATTTGAGTTTTTAGGTGTTTCTCATCATCACCTTCTAGGTCTAGTTTTTTAATGTGCTCTTCCTGTACAGTATCTTGTTTTGTATAGTGCCCAACCTGCACTTTTATGTTTGTAACTTCAGTAGTTAATGTAATAACTTTTTCTTGTAATAACATCATTTGCTCAAACATTTGAAGTAGTATATCGGTCTGGGTATCTTTG
>NW_025887735.1:0-10008 GCF_002878395.1 Capsicum annuum
CATTTGTTTCAAAACTAATTGAAACATAACTCTTAAAAATCTTTAACCGATGTATTTGTTTCAAAATTTATTGAAACATAAAATCAACAAAGGCTTGGTAAACATGTCAGCTAGCTGAGAGGAAGATGGGACAAAGTTGAGGGAAATCAAGCCTGCAGTAAACTGTTGACGGACAAAGTGACAGTCAAGCTCGACGTGCTTCATTCATTCATGGAAAACGAGATTACGGGCAATATGAAGAGCATCTTAACTATCTCAATGAATAGGAATAGGTAGGATAGGAGGAGAAGATAAATCAGTTAATAAGCGATGAAGCCAAGTTAACTCAGCGACCAATCTTCTCATTGATCGTTATTCTGCCTCTGCATAGGATAAAGAGATAGAAACTTGCTTTTTGGATTTCCATGATATGGGTGACCCACCAAGACTGATAAAGTATCCGCTTATAGATCGACGAGAGTCAATGTATGATGCCCAGTTAGCATCACAATAAGCAAAAACAGAAACAGATGGATCTGCAGAAAAGAAAAAACATTGAGCTGGAGATTGGCATAGATGCCGAACAACACGAAGAGCAGCAGTAAAATGTGGAACTCGAGGAGATTGCATAAATTGTGAAAGATGTTGAACTGCAAATGAGAGGTCCGGGCGCGTGCGGGTCAAATATTTGAGCTTTCCAATAAGACGCCGATAAACAAGGGAATTTATGAGTAACTCGCCACTTTCAGCAGAAAGTTTACAAAAAGGATCCAAGGGAGAATGAGCCACTGGTAAGTGATCACAATTATATTCAGTCAGCAGGTCAACTGTGAACTTTCTTTGACACAAAATGAGTCCTTGAGGTTCACGAATCACCTCCATGCCAAGGAAGTAATGTAAGTGCCCCAAGTCTTTGATTTGAAATTCCTTGTGCAAAAAGTTCTTGAGTTCTGAAAGTTCTGAAGGGTTGTTTCCTATGAGAATGATGTCGTCGACATACACAACGATGATAGATATAGAATCACCATCTTGCTTAAAGAATAAACTGTAGTTATTCAAAGAGGAAGAGAAACCTTTAAAGTTCAATGTAGCTGTGAGACGAGAATACCACTCTCTAGATGCTTGTCGCAAACCATATAAAGACTTATGAAGTCATAAAATGTGGTTGGGCCTTTCACCAGTCATTCCAGGAGGGAATTTCATGAACACTTCTTCCTGCAAATTCCCAAGTAAAAATGCATTATTTACATCTAATTGAGTCAAATCCCAACCTTTCTTAATGGCAACAGCAAGGAGGCATCTTATGGTAGTCATTTTGACCACGGAAGAGTATGTTTCATTAAAGTCTTCTCCCTCCTTTTGAGTATCCCCACGTACAACCAAACATGCCTTCAACCTTTCAATGCTTCCATCTGAGTGATGCTTTACTTTATAAACCCATTTGCAAGACAAAGCCTTCTTCCCAATGGGAAGATCAACAACTGACCAAGTTTGATTAGCCTTTAGTACTTTAAATTCAGATTGCATAGCTTGTTGCCAACCAGGGTGTTGTGCAGCTTGTGAATAACTACTAGGTTCAGTAATTTGTGTAACATAATCAAATACCTGTTGATTCGAAACAGAAAGAGCAGAGATAGGCAACTTTTATAGAGTAACATGATTAAGAAAATATGAAGAGATGCCAGTGAGCACAACAAAATTACATAAGTAATTATTTAAATAAGCAGGAGTTTTGACCACCCTGGTTGATTTTCTAGCTATGGGGGAAGGAATAGAAGGAGTAGGTGCATCACTAGAAGGAATATTAGGATTAGAAGTGACTGGAGGAGTATTAACAGGAATATTAGATTGAATAGTAGGATCACAAGTATCATCAAGAGTAGGAGAAGAAGAAAAATAGGTGGAGTAGAAGTAAAAGTTGTAGAAAAGGGAAAAATGGACTCATGAAAGTGTACATCTCTGGAGACAAATATTCTTTTGGTTGAGAGTTCTAAGAGTTTGTAACCTTTCTTGTTAGGAGAATAGCCGATGAAGACACAGGGTGTAGCTCTAGAAGCAAACTTAGGCCTATTATGAGATAGGGTAGACGCATAACAGAGACATCCAAATGATTTGAGAAACTCATATGAAGGTTCCTTACCAAAAAGTATCTGGTATGGGGTTTTTTCCCTTAAAAACAGAATAAGGAAATCTGTTGATGAAGAAGGTAGATGTAAGGACACATTCCCCCCAATAGCAAATAGGTAAGTGAGACTGATGTAGAAGAGCTCTAGAGATCTCCAAAAGATGTCGATGTTTTCATTCAACAATACCATTTTGTTGAGGGGTCCTAGAACATGAGGTTTGATGAAGGATACCTTGTGCGGAAAAATATTCAGAAATCATTGTGCTAGTACCTAATTCTAGAGCATTGTCAAATCTGATGATTTTAACTTTGCAATTAAATTGTCTATCTACCATAGATAGAAAATGTTTGAGCATGAAGAAGGCATTGCTTTTAGTACTAAGAAGATAAGTCCATGTACATCTACTAAAGTCATCAACAACAGTAAGGAAATACCTATAACCATCATGAGTAGGAGACCTATACGGACCCCAAGTATCAATGCGAATTAACTCAAATATATGCTTAGTTTTGATAGAACTAAGGGAAAATGGTAATTTGGATTGCCTAGCTAATGGACAAATATCACAAGGACAATCAAAATTAGAAGAAGAAGAAGAAGAAAGGAAACTCAAAGTTTTCATTGTATAAAGGGGTAAATGCCCTAACCTAATGTGCCATAGTTTTACATTAGATTTTGAGCTTGCACAGATTGAATTACTAAGATTATTACAATTTAGAATGGGAAAACTGGAAAGTGATCCTAAGTTATTCTTAGAGGAATATTGGGATGTAGAAACTGCGAAACTGGGGATTGAAGAATGTATATTCCACTTTTAGATTGACCAAGAACCTGAGGGATCTTCACTAAAGGGTCTTGCATGAAACAATGAGTAGACGAAAAATTTAGACAGCACTGAAATTGTTTGCAGAAATCATTGACAGAAATTAGATTGATTTTGAATGACGGAACAAATAAGACATTGTGAATAATTAACTTAGAGGAAAGAGTGATAGAACCTCCATGAGTGACTTTTACTCTAAAAGAATTAGGAAGACTAATAAAAAGAGGAAGGGGCAAAGGATGAACATTGGAGAAAAATTTGGCATCATATGACATGTGCTGAGAAGCACCTGAGTCAATGATCCAAGAATCAGTATTCATGTAAGTGAAATAAGCAACATGATTATTGAAAATATTACCAGCGCACTGAATCATATTAGCGACATCTGAAGTTTTCCTGGATTACCAAGCTCAGCACTCCTCAATAGTTAAATTTCCTGCAAAATAATGTTGTTTAAAATAATAACGATAGCGACCACGAGAACGTGTTGGTGGTGGTGGTGGATGATGGTACAAGTGATGCATGGCGACATTTGAGAGGGGTACAACTTTGCGAGCATATACTATACAAGAAAGTTGACTAATTCCGGTGAATTTCTCCTTAGGAGAAGCGGATCTCCAACCGGAACAAACTCCCCTAAACGCAACAAAATCTTCAATCAATTTTAATTTTTCAGAAATTAGAACTAACATCTCCAATGGAGCATCTGATCAATTACCCATCTTACCGTTTCTTTTTTCTTACAAAAAAAAAAAAAAGAATATGTTTGTTCTTCATCAACTGTATTATTCCTATTTATAGGAGTATTAGAGGATTTTTGTAAAGTTAAAAAAGAAGTTTTTGTGGAGTTAGAAGTCTACTTGATCGAGTAGGATGATCAACTAGAGTTGTAAATACACATGGATATTCACTCACTTGCAAATAGAGCAAAAGCCAAAACATAATCAAATAGAGGATACGTTTATATTTGAGAGAGTTCTGATTGAAGATACAAACACTACCAATATATAGAAATTATAAACGGATTGAAGAACTTGTTTCTTAAGATTATGTTGTCCAATTATTGAGTCAGTTTCAATGTATGATTCTTATTGAATTGTAATTTGTAGTTTACTATTTTTTAGTTAACATGTGTTTTACTTAATTTAATTACTTAATCATGATTAAAAAAATATTAGCTCGTTATATACACCAGATGTGTATAAGTTTTTACCTACTTCAACTTAGGGGCTACTTGAAGTTGGGTTCAACAGTTATAGGAGTTTATACGCATGTGGCATATTCCACGCCACAGAAGATATGTGTATTACTTGTTTAACTTTATCCATATATATATATATATATATATATATATACGAGAATAGTGTACGTGCATTGCACGAGTATCATGCATTTTATAGATATAAAAAATAAATACGATATATCTCTCCTACTATATGAAAAAATGTTAAATTATTTGTTTTATTAGTATTATACAATTATTTGACATTGTAAGATATTATATAGATATTCAAGGGAAGAAATACGCCAAGGTATATGATATTATGATGTACATTCAAGATTCAATTTCATTTAATCTGTAGTAAAAATGAAATAAATTATTCTTAAGAAATATATTTTAATCTAATGATGAAGAATATATTATCTCCCATTAGTAGATGTTAAATTTGTTAAGCATTATTTTCTCTCTCATTCGTAAATTGATTATGAAAAAAATATTATTTTAAATTATAAAATGTCATTTCCAAAATACTTTTCAAACATTTATTAATAAAAATTATGCAACGACTCGACTAATGACAAGGATATTTTAATACATTTTGTGGTTACTTTTTTCAAATTTTGTGTCGAATTAAAATATTCAAATAAAAATCAAATAGTGTGTGTGTGACACAGTTAAAAATTTTAAAATTTTGAGATTTCAAAAATTTTAAACTTTTAATTATTTCTTTTAGTTAAAGCATACAAATAAAAATAAACTCGGATATAAATTTAATGGTGTATATTAATTCAAATATAGACGTGGTGTATATTTTAGTCTATTAAAAATATAAATATAAATTATAATATTTAATACCTTTAAATAAAATTGTCTTTGGACTTTTTATCGGCGAACTGTATAAATTACTTTTAATATAAAGAAGCTTAAAATATTTGGAAGGCATGTTATTGAGAAAACAATAAATATTATTGTATTATCTTATCAGTAAGGGGTCATTTAGTGTGAGGTAATACTGAAATAAAATAATGAATTATTTTATTTGATGTTTGTTGTTAAGTATTAATTAGTATCAAGATTTATCTCAACATTTAAACAAATGTTTCATGCTTCACATTTGGCAGGAGGCCTCCTAATTTAAGAAAAAAGAAGAGTTAATTAGTTTTGGATGGTCCCCCTTCTCCTTTCAAATATTCTCTAGTGTCTTATTTGGAGTCAAGCTCTTCATGAACATTTGGATGCATGCAGGTTGTAGATAGGAAACAAATGAGGTGCAACACTGGTGCTCTTGGTAAGCAATTTTGCATTGATCGAGAGCCCTCGCTGGCTATTATTCTAAGGTAAAAAAACTCCTGTTGCTAATTTTTCTATGGGAGATATATGTAGTCTCGACGAGGCCAAAAAAACAAAAGCTATCAAAGAATTTAAGTCTGTCATAAAGAATGATGAGGGGTCACTTGAACTCCTAGAGGCACCACACAATACAGGCTGTATGAAGGTGACCAGTTTGTTTAATACATGTGATCCTTTATTAGCCTCTGGAAGAATGGAGTGGTAATGTGGGATCTGTCTCTTAAAATAATCTTCTTATTATTATATTACCAATTCAGTCTACTTATTGTTAAGCAGTTCATCCTATTTTTATTATTAGTTAAGATTATGGGGAAAATAACTGAATAACTATGGTTAAGTATTAAATACTTATATTTAAAAAATATGACAAGTCTCATTTATTTACTAGTTGCGTATATATACATTTGATGCGAATAAGTTTTAATCCTTTAATTTATCTAATTCAAACGTTTCATCTAAACAATATTTCTCTTATAAATAAGGCATGAATAACTACAGAATATTACTGCCAAGGCAAATCAGATGAATTTGCTTTATTAGCACATATTTGAGGCTTTTTTTTTTTTTTTTTGAGAATAGGAGAAAACAAGTTATAAACTAATCATAATTAGTATACTAGACAACAAATAATTGATTAGTTTTTTATTGAAAAACTCGCATAAATATACTATTTAAGACCTTAAATTAGAATACATAAATATAGTATATTTTATTTACAAAACATCACAATTTAGATAAACACATTTTTGTACAAAATGGGCTAAAGAATGTTGTGATTTTAGTCTATTTTTTGACAGTTATTTTAAATAAATGGAGATTTTTTGGTATTTCTCCAACTCCTACATTAATTCATTCCTCAAATTTTTCTCCATCTCTTCACTCATCTTTCTTCACATCTTTATGAAAATCATCTAGGAAAATTCATTTTCTTCCGTTTTATAGATATATTTCACTCGAGAATTAAACTCATAATCAACCTAAAAATTTCATATTTTTCGATCAACTTGTTTAGTTCCTTTTTAAAATTTTATTAATTATTGTGAAAATGAGTAGAAAATCTTTATACATCATTATTTGTAATAATTTATTAACGCATTCAATTGTTGTCTTTAAATGAATGTCAGTACACATTTCTGTTTTAAAATAATTGATTCTGATGGACTTACAAGAAAAAATTTATTAAGAATTTATTTTATCAAATTAATTTTATTGATTATATTTTAAAATATAAATTTATCATCTAAATAGTTTATTTAGTCTAACGATAAGAATAGGATTTGAAAAACATAATAATATTCTCTTCATTTCATAAAATGAATAATTAAATTAAAATAAATATTTTAAAAAAAGAGGTCAACTATTTCAAAGAGAATATATTTTGCAATTGCAATTATTTAGATTACTACTCCATCATCCATAATTTCATGCCTTCATAAGAAGGGTGTTTAAAGTAGCACATGAATTGCAGCAACATGGGAGAGTTTGAGGTGGTTATTAGTTTTTCAAGCTTCAATTGAATTTCAATGGAGATTTGAGGAAGATGGAAGAAAGAGAAAATGAATTTTAAAAAGAACTAAAAAATGATGACACATGACAGTTTTTCATTTGTTCTTGCAATTAATTTTTCTCCTTCAAGCGCCTTATTTGTGTGGAACACAAATCTAGGCTAAAATGATCCATTTATAATGATTTTTATAGTTCATTTATAATTATTTTTGTACCTCCTGTGAAATAACAGGTCGTCCACAAAATTAAAGTATCTTTTTAGTTTTTATAAATCTCGAACAAATTCATGGGTGACTTTATGCCTTTTCTTTATTGAGATTTCATTAAAGATTAATGACTTATTTACTGAGACAAGTCACAGACCAAAGACAGAGGGTGTAGGCTCGTAGGCAAGTACGCTGGGTACATAGATTAGTCTTCGAACATTTTTTATATCTAGAAGATGGTTACAACAAGCAACTTGAGAAACAACACTAACTTGTGGGCAAAACGAAATTGCTGTCACACTTGAGCTTGGATAAGTAACTGCTCAAGATACTCAACTGTGCTGCCTCTTAACTTGAGGAAAGACCGATGTTTGTTAGAGAGAGGTTGACCAAGAGGGGGAAGGAATGGTAGGCAAAATAAATGATCATAAACAATAATGTAATGTGCAGACAACAGAACACCGGTTTATACAACATCTCCTCGTTTCTCTCCACTCTCGCTAATACATGTCTCCCTTCCAATTCATAGAGGACCAGGAGAATAAAGAAATAGAAACGTTAAATTTGGTGTGCCTCCATGTGTAAGTAACAGAAAATTGTGGTGATGAGACTATGGTCAGCCTGCATGTAGAATTTCACAACTAGACTAATCAAAAATCCACAGTATGTATTTCACTCTTCATTTCTCTACTGTCGGTTCTGTCTTAGTTTTGGCATCAGATTTTTTGCCAAAGCCAAGTTCGGACATGTCTTGCTTTGCCATCTAATTCCTGCAATTGCGCTAATGAAATAATCTTTTGCTTATTGTCTAAATTCCTATACTATGATGAATAATTGTTGTTTATTAACATAAGAGTCAGGATACATAACTCAAACAAAACACAAAGGACCTGCATCAACGTGTGTTTAAGTACCACAACAAAGCCTTATGTTGTTACAAAGGAAAAAGCGAGAATTTACTTCAGTTTTTCACGTGTTTAGACTACTGCTACTTATGCCAAGTAACATATGTCCAAATTAAACTATCACATGCAGGGGATGACTTGCAATAAATTCAAAATCAACGAGCACCAATGTTGTATTGTTCATGTCTTCTGTAGATATGCAACACATATCTGATAAAAACACCAAATAGATGATTTTTCTTTTGATAAGTCAGAAAAAAAAATTGAAGTTGCACTACCAAGTAATGTGAGAGAACAAGTGTCCTAATTCCAACTAATGTGCATCATTCCCTACTAGAAGCATAACCATATTAATTAACTGTTGAGACACGACCATCTTAGATGATTGATCATGTTTTACGTCAAGAAACTTTTCACCTTCTGCTCTAGTGGACAAAATTTAGGCATAAGTTGCACAATTCGAGGCTATAGAAAATGAATTTAAAAATTTGCTAGATAAAAGTTACACAAACTTGAATACTTTGAAAGCAGTGACCAAAGCAAGTGCAAGACCTTTGATGACTACATTCAGCTGTGTGCTAAAGTATACTTAAATAGAATGAAGCAGTGTTAGAAGTTTTCCAAATCAAACAAATGAACTTACTTCTCCATACGGCACTCCAGGTACTCTTTTCAGAGAGATGTCTACACCCCTCAGATGTATGAAAATTGAGGTATACTTTCTTCTTCTAAAATATACCAAAAAGAAAGAAACTGAATCTCCCACATAAAATCTATTATCTATCACAACAAATTCCATCTTTCTTAATTAAAATAGAAAGTGACACAAAAAGACACCACAAAAATAAATTAACTACGAGGCTTGAAAGGACTCTACCTGGTCACATAAATGCATGTGATCTAATGGGAAAACTCCTTTCTCTAGTGGAACTGGTCTGACTCCTCTATTTCCACCAAATGCTCCCCCTTCAAAGAATTGAGATAAATATTTGAAACTTAAAGAGTAAACAATAAGGAAACAGATATAAATAGGTCTACAATTTGCTGCACGTCACTTGTGGCTTTGAAATATGTTCAACCTTCTTGTGTTTCCAAAAGAAAAGAAAAAAATGGTTTTATGCTACCACTTGATTAGCACGAATGACTTATTTAAGATTGTCCCTCCAGAATGTTTTGAAATATCTAAAAGACTTTGCACCGTCTCTTTCATGATACGGCATTGATTGTCCCTCCAAAACATCTCGTCCTTTTGGCTTCTACTTTCGTTCATTAGTAATTGAAAGTCGAAAGTTTTACAATGAGGACAAAGGATCAACTATCAGAGCGATTTTAAACTTAAAAGCCCCACAGAATTTAATTTTATAAAGATGGTGTTGGGACCATTTTGCACACACCACGACTAATCCACTAGGTACTTGCTACCTCCCACCACACACTTTCTGAGAAACTTTGTCTACTGGCTTACACGAATGGGGAGAAAATGCCTAATTCTTTTCGTTTTACTTGGAAGAACCCTAGTCTTCTATGATCAATTCAAATTTCATTAACCTCCAGCCCACAGTATTGTAGAAGAGAATGGGACAAAGGAATTTCTTTAAGGTACGCCATATTATGTCTCTTTATTTGTAAGAAACTATCATATTAAACTTTAGAGATCAACTTATGCATCTTTTCTTTAGAATTGGTTCCAAGACAGTTATTGGATATATCAAGACCACAGAGAGGTAACATGCACCACCAAAACCAAAGGGGATAACATGTTTTTCATCCAGCGAATACTAAAAAATATGATGCTCAAGCTCATAGCAATTTACTTTGCACGCTTCAAGCACTACTCCAGTGAGGAACAAATATTTGACAAATCTAATACCCTCTCCGTCCACTTTTACTT
>NW_025887736.1:0-1789 GCF_002878395.1 Capsicum annuum
ATGCTATAAAATATTATAATCTCGTTATGTTATGCATTTTTCAAAATTTCACTATAAAGTGGGAGAAGTTCACTAGTTTAACTAATTTTTCAATAAAAAATAAAATTATATACAAAAATGCACGAATACATTGAAAATTTCTTTCATAATCAAAGTAAAAAAGAAAAGTTTCCAATCGTGTTTCTGACATATGAATTTGGATCTTTTTTCATATTCAGAACTCAAAATCTCCAGATAAGATAAAATATTCTCTCCAATTTATGACTAATCTTCTCTTTAATACATAAATAAATCAAATCAAATCATTTCAATCAAACTTCACTTAATATTTATACAAATATATACTATATAAAAGATTTGTTGTCCTTAAAAATATGGCAACTTTTCAAATATATATCCTTTAATTACCATACATATCTATGCTTACCAAAAAAAAATAAAAAATCCACACATATCTGATTTATATATAAAATATTTGTTGCTTTTAATTCATTAAAACATAGTACACCAACTATATGTACGTGTCACATATTATAAGCAACATCCAAAAAACATAAAGTGAGAACAAAAAAGTTATAAGTAAAATAAACATGGAAAATATTTTTTCTTTTATGAAATTCATGGTGATGATAATTTTGATTTCTAATTCACAATTATTATATTGTAAATTGGATCAACAATGTTTTAAGAATTGTATTAAGGCAGGTTATCAAAGCCCTGAATATTATATTTCATGTGGAAGAGAAGAGAATGTGAAACTTCTTATTTCAATAATTTTTCATCTCCAACAAATTATTCTAATCTTGGTTGTTCAATTGACAAGTGTTCAAGTTTAATCCAAGGTATATGATATTTTTTTTAGTTAAATCGTAATTGATCATCGACTATTATTTTCTTCTTAGGACGATCGATATGTTATTGGTAGATCTATTTTTATGAGTAGTTATAAATATTCTTTTGGTTATATGAGAGGGGTGGATATCTAGTTTTCGGTATGAATTTATATGAACTCAATAATTTTATTTGAATTTCTTTGTATGAAGAAATTTGAATTTGTTTTTTTGGGGGTGTAGTTATTATATATTAGATGGGTGGAGTTTATATCAGTTATTTGTAAATAGAGTAATTCTTTTTTCATTTTTCTTATAATTTAATTTTTTGACTGTCAAGACATTAATTTAAAAATTTCTTTTGAGCAAATTGAAAATTTTATGACAGATGGTAGATCACGATTTTGAATTCGTAAGTTATATTATTACAATATCGACAAGTTTAATTTTTTTTTTTGTGTGTGCATGATCGAATATATATGAACAAAATATTAGATCTGAATTTTCTTATGGTGATTTTTCAATATATTTTTACAATTTTTTTTAAAAATTGGTCAAAATCTAAATATTGACCTAAAATTGGGAAATTGTGTAAATCAACCATTAAAATTAAGATTGTTATAAAAACTCATAAACTTTAAATTTTAAATCTTTCTGTATATAAATAAATTATTTTCATCTATTCAACTTGTCGTAAGTCATATGTTATCATATTCACCTTGGTTAATTGTATTTTTCCTTTCTTATTGTAATTTTTTTTTCTCCTATTTCACTAACATATTTATTTTGTGTATTTTGTTATTTGTTTTGCACAGATGGCAAACAATGGAAAGGCTGCATGAAGGATTGTTTTGGTGATTATTGCAAAAGAGCTTAGAAAAAATAGTTATAATATTAATTAATGTAATATCGTTAATTAATATTGTAAATGAATCCATAATAAATGACATTGTTTGCCA
>NW_025887737.1:0-1086 GCF_002878395.1 Capsicum annuum
CCACGAGTTTTAGCGGGGCTCAAAATCGTACGTATGCTCTAGCGGATTGACTGAATTTAGAGGCTTCCCCAGATGTGGTTACAGGTACGTCGTCTATCTTTTCATTCGATTTATATGCCTTAATTGATCTCGTTTCTACATTATCTTATGTTACTCCATTGGTTGCTGGAAAGTTCAAAAGAATACCTGAACTGTTAGTTAAGCTATTTGAAGTGTCCACACGTGTTGGGGAATCTATTATAGCTAGAAGGGTTTATCGAAACTGTATAGTAACTATTTGTGGTCGTGATACGATGGCCGATCTTGTCGAGTTAGAAATGGTAGATTTTGATGTTGTAATGGGCATGGACTGATTGGCGTCTTGTTATGCCACAATTGATTGCTGCACGAAAAAGGTATATTTCCATTTTCCAAATGAATCAGTCCTTGAATGGAAAGGTGAAATTAGCGCGCCAAGAGGTAGATTTATTTCTTATTTTAAGGCGAGAAGAATGATTTCCAAGGGATACATATATCATTTAGTCAGAGTAAGGGATACAGAAGCGGAGCCACCAACTCTTTACGCTGTTCCGATGGTAAATGAATTTTCTGATGTATTTCCTGAAGATCTTCTAGGTTTTCCTCCTAAACGAGAAGTAGAGTTTGGTATTGATGTAATACCAGGCACCCAACCAATCTCCATTCCTCCGTATAGAATGGCCCCAACAGAATTACGAGAATTGAAAGAGCAATTGAAAGATTTGCTAGAGAAGGGATTCATAAGGCCTAGTATGTCCCCCTGAGGAGCACCAGTGTTATTTGTGCACAAAAAGGATGTCTCGCTGAGGATGTGTATTGTCCTCTCCCAAGAATTAATGATTTATTTGATCAGTTACAGGGCGCCAAGTGCTTTTCTAATATTGATTTGAGGTCAGGTTACCACCAAGTGAGGGTCAAAGAGAAGGATATACCCAAGACAGCTTTCCGAACACGGTATGGTCATTATGAGTTTCTAGTTATGTCATTTGGGCTAACAAATGCACCCGCAACTTTTATGGACTTGATGAATAGGGTGTTTAAGCCATTCTTGGATGTATTTGTGATAGT
>NW_025887738.1:0-1352 GCF_002878395.1 Capsicum annuum
TGTTCGAATTTTTCAAAAAGACACTTCAACTTTACTTTCGACCTATTTCCCCATGAATTTTACTTAAATCGTTGCAAATACATCATTTTGACCCTCTGCGTGTATACACGCGCAACAGGCGCGTGAAAAGGCTCGAAATTAACTTTTTTTTACTATTTAAAAGCTGCTATATGCAAATATTTTGATATATAATTTATCTTCTTTTTTTTTAAAAAAAATAATATTTATTTTTTTAAAAAAAATATTTCATACACCCCCTCCCCCCGCAACCCCCTACTTGTCTTCTTCTTCATCACCATAACTCCCTTTCTCCTTAATCCTCTCAATCATTACCATAATTCTACTCACCTGTTACCATCACCATGTTTACTTTCTTCAATTTCAAGTTCTTATTTCAATTTTTTTTTTTTTTTACGTTTTGAATAATTTTATAAAACTCAATATATATCCTCTTACGAAGAACTATAAAGCTCCATTTTAATAGAGTTTTGATGGTACAAAATTAGGAAGCAATACAAAATTAACATAAACACGAAATTGAAAACCACAAAATTAACATTGAAATCCAAAGAGAAAGAAGAATATATGGAGAAATCAACAACTGATGGGGTGGGGGTGGAGGGAAGCCGTTGGACGGGGGATGGGGGAGGAAGATGTTGGACGGGGTGGGGCTGGGGGAGAGGGGGTGGGGTGGGTGATAAATATAATAAAAAGAAAAACTTTATTCAAAAATATAAATAAAATATGAAATTAAATTATTTAACATGTGGCAACATCTGATTGGTGCGTGCATTCACTTTCTTTCTTGTGACTGAGATTCAGCGAAAAAAAGTGTATTTATAACGACTTAATTAAGATTCGTGGAATAATAGATCGAACATAAAATTTAAGTGTCCTTTGAAAAACTCAGACAAAATTAAGGGGGTCTTTATGTATTTTCTCAATAAGATATCATGTCATTTTTTTTTTTTTGATTGATAAAAAAGAAAATCGTCTCCTGTAATTTAGAATGGAGGAATTGTTTCCTTTTCAATTAAAAGGAAAGAGAGTAAAAGAAATCAATGCTTTGATGCTGTGCTAGATGAGTAATGAGTTCAATAAAAAAAAATTCAAGTTTTTTTTTTGGGATAATTTTAAATATATACAATAAAAAAATTAATTAGTTTATAATAAATATAGTCATATTTTTATTTCCATAAAAAATAGCAATAAGGAGTCGTTTGGTGTGAGGTACTAATATAAATAGTCATGGGATAAAATAATAATTTCGGGATTAAAATTTTGGTGCTTCATTTGGTTGTCTAATTCGGGATAAACCGAAATAAGTTATTCCATACATTTGGCGGTATAAC
>NW_025887738.1:1452-1876 GCF_002878395.1 Capsicum annuum
TCACATTAATTTTTTTTGTCAATTTTATTCCTAATTTAAATTTTAATTACTCTACAAATTTTTATCCATTTGTAGAATTTGAACAATTATATAAGTTTATTAAATGCTACAAAAATAATGAGTCGTGAAAAAAATGATAGTAACACCATAAAGATTACTATTTATACAATCAAAATTCAAAATTGATTCAAGGGTTTATTATCTTTCTATTTTGTAGATATGTTTATTAATCTTATTTTAAAAAAAAAATTCCTGACAAATTTATCATGGACAAGTAATTAAAGTATCTTGACATTCCCTTTCTAACTTAATACATGCTTAATTATTAAATAAAAAATTATTTTTTATATTTTGCTAAAAATATTTTAATTTTTTTTAAATATAATTTGACTCTTCAATTAATGATACTAAATAATGAAAGTAA
>NW_025887739.1:0-4209 GCF_002878395.1 Capsicum annuum
ATTATTCTAGAAACTACACTAGATATTTTAGAAACTTTACTAGAAAACTATGATTTCAAAAATCTACTTTAATATTTTCACAGTATCTTTTGTTGTATTACATGGTGTTCTTGTTTATGGTACTATTGGATGTGTTGATTTCTATTGTATCTTGTTATTTTACTATTCCTTGTCTAGATTTCTTATTTTGACCCAAAGGTCTATCGGAAACAGTCTGTCTATCTCACATTTGAGGCAGTGGTATGGAGTGCGTACGCTTACCCTCCACAGACCTCACTTGGTGGGAATATACTGGTATATTGTTTTTTGTTTGTTGCTTAGCAGCTTAGTTGGTCGGCTACCTGAACTTCAACCTTATTGATGAGATTGTTTGATTCTCCATGTTGTAATCCTCTCCTTATTCCTTCCCAACATGTCATTCCTCTCCTTAGATATGAGCCATTTTTAATAGTCAGATGATTTCCCATTAGAAAATAGAATTAGAAATAGGAAGCGAACGTGTGACGCTAACTATACAAAGGGAGGACATGTCATTTATTTTCCATCAGAGATTATGTGTGTGAATAATAGTGGTAGATTCAAGAATGGAACATTAAAAATTTTAAATGACTAATAAATTTTAGAGCTTTAACAACTTACATTATACCAGATGGACGATAAATAACAAATAATAAGTATTTGCATAATTTTCAAGCTACGTGCTTAGTGATCACATCTCTTATCCAATAAATAAATAAATAACAATATCTTGACTCTACTTAGCTTGTTTAGACTGAGTCTTACATTGGTTCACTTCCTTCTTGTGTGAACGCAATTTCTCGTTTAACAGTTATTTTGTATATAAATCCTTCCGAGGTTTTCAACTTTGATATCATGTGTGGTGCAACAGAATCCGTCATGGGACTCACTCACTCTCGCCCTCGCTCTCACTCTCATTCTCATTCTCATTCTTACTCGTCTAGTTCTTTCCGTGATCAAAATCTGGATATGGAAATGAGTGAATCAATCACCACTCAGACGGACGTTTCTTTCATGCTTGCTAAGCATGTCTTTTCAAATGAGATCAAAGATGATACCAATCTCGTGTTCTCTCCTCTCTCAATGCAAACAGTACTAGGCCTGATTGCTGCCGGCGCAAAAGGACCAACTAGGGACCAGCTTCTCTGTTTCCTTAAGTCCAAATCTATCGATGAACTCAACTCTCTTTATTCTCATCTTGTCAATATCATCTTTGTTGATGGCAGCCCCAATGGAGGTCCGCGTTTGTCTGTTGCTAATGGTGTTTGGATCGACCAAACACTGCCTTTTAAGCCTTCTTTTGAAAAGGTTGTGGATAAAGTGTACAAGGCTACTTCAAATTGTGTTGATTTTCAGAACAAGGTAGCGCCTTTTTTAATTTATTTCATCGAAACATTGCTTCGTTTTTGCTAGGATTTAACTTAACCTAAACACTACTCACATCATAAAAAACATACAGATGATACATATGCTAAACTGCATCTAACTCGGATTGAGGTGTATAGCCTGATTGATCGACAAATCGGAGTGAAAAATGATAAACAATAAGGACAGAGGCTGTATTATTTAGCCTTTTGATGATTCATTAGTCAGGAATAAAAAGAAGCCTAAAATATTCTCTTATTTTTTTTTTGCCGTGAATTCCTCTTTGTTGGCTAAAGCATATGCTAATTTTGTCGTAAAATTTGTTTGTCTTGCAAATTGATTAAGGCTTCTGAGGTCGCCAATCAAGTCAATCAGTGGGCTGAAATGAAGACAAATGATCTCATCAGAGAGATTCTTCCTCATGGCTCAGTAAACAGTATGACAAGGCTCATATTTGCGAATGCGCTATATTTTAAAGGAGCGTGGAATGACAAGTTCAATGCTTCGGATACGAAAGACCATAAATTCCATCTCCTTAGAGGAGGGTCTATTAAAGCACCTTTCATGACTAGCAATGAGAAGCAGTATGCAATAGCCTTTGACGGCTTTAAAGTATTGGGACTTTATTATAAACAAGGCAGAGATACGCGCCGCTTCTGCATGTATCTAATTTTGCCAGATGCCCATGATGGATTACCAGCTTTGATCGACAAAATCAGTTCGTCACCAGGATTTTTAAACCAGCATGTTCCATTCAGAAAGGTTGAAATGGGCAAGTTACTCATCCCTAAATTCAAAACAACTTTTGGCTTTGAAGCTTCTAAGGTTCTTAAGGGACTTGGCGTCTCTTCGCCTTTCTCTAGTGGTGGCCTCACTGAGATGGTGGATTCCCCTTTAGCTGGAAGGTTGTTTGTTTCACAGATATTTCACAAGTCCTTCATTGAGGTAAACGAGGAAGGAACCGAAGCTGCAGCTGTTACAGCTAGTGTAATACAGCCTATGTCAATTGAAGAGGAAATCGACTTTGTTGCTGACCATCCATTCCTTTTCCTTATAAGAGATGATTCTACTGGTGTCGTGTTGTTCATAGGGAGCGTGTTGAATCCTCTAGCTAGTTAATTTAGCGCATATTGCATGAACAATATAAAGGTTTGTAAAGAAGGATAGTTCTATAATGGACAAAGAGAGGTGCTATGTATCTAAATATCCAGTTTTCTGACTTGTGTCTGTTTGATGAGGGAGATGATGTATCTAAATAGTCAGTTTCATGATCTGTGTACAATTTTGATGAGAGCTTATTTGTGCTTTATCTTTGACGTCTCATGTAATGACTCGTCTATGCCTTCAACGTGTTTGTGCATTTTTACGTGATATATTGTTTTAAGAGAAATTTAAGAAGGCTCTTGAGATTGGTAACTAAAATTAACTTTAGCTAAGTGAAGAAAAGTAGATAGAATAAAGGGTCGTTAGTAAGTTTGCAGCTTTTTTTTCAGGCACTAGCAAATTTAGAAATTGAATACACTATTGTGAAATTTGTGTTCTTAATCCAAATTGTTTGGAACATATTTTGAGTTTGAAGTTTCCAAGATTCCGAAGATGACATGTCATTTCTCGAGGAATCTTACTAGTTTAGTTGATTGGCTTCGTGAACTTCCACATTGTTAATAAAAGAATTTGATTCTCCGTGTTATAGTCCCCTTCCCCTACCCGAAATAAAAAATAAAAAACATGTCATTGCTCTTTCTTGTACTGATTCTTCTTTATATAAATAATATTATAGTATACAATATTAACACCCACCTGGGCCTGGCTGATTTGATCAAGACAACAGTGTAAAAAATGAAAAATGTAAACACGAAAGTCTAAAATAGAAAAAAATGCAAAATGTCAAGTCCCGGTGGGACATGCTCTTGTCTCCTTCTCCGCCTTATTTTTGTGTTGTTGACTTGTTTCCATCTACCAACTTCTCTTCATCTCAATCAATTGTATAATTACTCCTGTTCCAATTCATGTTAATCTGTTTCAAGAGAATGTCACACTTATATAATTAAAAATAATTTCATTAATTTAAAAAAAAAAAAAAAAAAACCCGTTCACCCCAAATGGCAAAAAGATATTTTAGACCATAAATTTCAAAAGTTTTTACTTCTATCTTAAATTTGAACTAAATAAAACAGTGTCACATAAATTAATATGGAGTAATAAATGTCACACCCCTTTTCGACTCCAAAAGATTATGGATTAAGTTTCGAAAGGGTTTTTGTTATTAAGTGACAAAATGAAGAATTTTTGTTTCGAAAAAGGATTATTTACATTTTTTATTCAGAGTCGCCACTTGACATAAATTAGGTGTGCCAAGTCACCTTTAGAAATCCGTTTTCAAAACAGTTTGACTCTAAAACTAATCCGCGAACAGAGATTCCAGCTAAGGAATTTTGTTGACCGAGGGGAAGGTGTTAGACACCCCTCGATCCCGTGGTTCGACCACGGTCGCTTGGTGAAGCATGTCGGCTAATTTGAACATTATGAATGTATAAACCAAACAACACACAAATCAAACAAACAAACAAATCAAATAAAATTCAAAAACCAAAATAATGTCAGTCCGATTTAATACAGTCCAAAAATAAAAAAGATGCAAAAATGTAAATCCTATTCTAAACTAATCCTAGACTATGCTTTACCCGACGCCTCGGGTCTTCAACACGATCATCCTCCGCAAACATGATACGTCGGGGCATTCTCCGGTGAATAAACACAAATACCTCGGGGCATTCCTCGGCCAAATGGTACATTTGATCCAAAAGCAATAAAACCAAGTCATTC
>NW_025887740.1:0-6715 GCF_002878395.1 Capsicum annuum
ACTAGGTGCATCATCACATTAAGAACAAGGAATAAAGTGAGCCATATTGGAAAACTGATCCACCACGACAAAAATACTATCCCGCCCTCTTCTAGTCCTTGGCAATCCTAACACGAAGTCCATTGATATGTCATGCCAAGGATGCAAAGGGGTGGACAATAGGCTATACAACCCATGGGGTTGGAGCAGTGACTTGGATCCCTTACACTCAACACATTGGCCGCAAATCCGGGCCACATCCTTGTGCATTCTAGGCCAATAAAATTGTTCTTCCAAATTTCGAGGCTCTTCTCAACCCCAAAATGGTCCATTAGACCGACATTGTGTGCTTTCCTCACAAATAATTCTCCCTATGAACTTGTGGGAACACACAATTATCTACGTTTAAACAAGTATCCATCAAATTCGGTATAGGGATGGGAACCCCTATCCGTAACCCACCTATCCCTATCCAACTTTTCACTTTCCCTATAGATAGGAGCGAAGTGAGGGTCCTCGAGATATAAAGACTTGAGGATTTCAAATCCCATCAACTTAGATGACAAAGTAGACACAAGCACATGTTTTCAGCACAAAGCATCGGCAACCACATTGTCTTTACCCTTCTTGTATTCAATAACATAAGGGAAAGTTTACAAAAATTCAATCCACTTGGCATGCCATCGGTTAAGCTTGTCTTGTGCCCGTAGATGCTTCAAGGATTCATGATCCATTTAGATCATGAATTCTTTAGGCCACAAATAATGTTGCCAAGTGTACAAGGCTCTAATCAAGGCATACAACTCTAAATCGTACGTAGAGAAGTTTAGAGTTGCTCCTTTGAGCTTTTCTCTAAAGTTGGAAATAGGCTTCAATGTTTACATTAAAATCACGCCTATGCCGACTTTGGTAGCATCACATTCGACCTCAAAAGTCTTGTCAAAATTTGGCAATTGTAGCAAAGGGGCTGAGATGAGCATAGCTTTCAAGTCCTCAAAGACCTTAGCTTGTTCATCTCCCCACTTGAAAGGCCGATATTTTTTAATTACTTCGGTCAAGGGGGTGTAAATGGTGCTAAATTCTTTAAAAAAAATGTCTATAAAAACTATCCAACCCATGGAAGATTCTCACTTCACCTACGGTTTTTGGAGTTGGTCAATTTTTAATGGCGTCAATCTTAGATTCATCTACTATGACCCCTCTTGAGCTCACCATAAATCCAAGAAATACAACCTCATGAACACCAAAAGAACACTTTTCTATATTAGCATATAACTTCTCCTTTCAGAGGACATCAAACACACATCGTAAATGCTTTACATGCTCATATAAGGACTTACTATACACCAACACATCATCAAAGTAAACAACAACAAACTTTCCAATAAATGGCTTCATCGCATGATTCATTAGCCTCATGAAAGTTCTTGGAGCATTTGTTAGGCTGAATGGCTTAACTATTCATTCATAGAGACTGAATTTAGTCTTGAAGGCAGTTTTCCATTCATCACCCGGTTACATATGAATTTGGTGATAGCCACTCCTCAAATCAGTTTTAGAAAACAAACATGAACCACTCAATTCATCAAGCATATCATCTAACCTAGAAATAGGGTGACGATATTTTACCTTTATCTTGTTGATGGCTCGGCAATTAACGCACATACGCCAAGTCCCATCTTTCTTGGGAACTAGTAGCACCGGGACCACACAAGGGCTCATATTTTCCTTGATTTACCCTTTGTTGAGGAGTTCCTCAACTTGCCATTGTAATTCCTTGGAATCCATTGGGTTGCTCCTATAAGCTAGTTTGTTGGGAAATTGTGAACCCAACATAAAATCTATTTGATGTTTAATTCCCCGAAGTGGGGGCCATCCTTACTGCAATTCATTTGGGAAGACATCCTCGTAATCCTGCAAAACATGAGAAATAGGAGGACGAATGGAAATGTTAGTGGCGTTAGTATTAAAACAATGATCTAAGAGGAGCATCGGAGTGTCCTCGTCATGATCCACAAATAATTCTTTCCTTTTATCCATCATCACCATACTTCCTTGCCCCTTAGAGATTAGGAGCCCCTCGGCTTCCCCTCCTCCCTCACTCTCGAGTTTCCCTTTTTTCCCCTTACTCTCAGCCTTCTTTCCTTTTTCTCTCAATTTTCCCATCTTTTGGTGTAATTCATTCATTTGGGAAGGAAATAATGGATGAAGAGCGACCTTGCAGCCATCCTTCTCAAGTGTATACCGATTGGACCTTCCATCATGCTTGGTTGACCTATCGTATTACCAAGGCCTTCCTAACAACAAGTGACAAGATTACATTGGTATCACGTCACAAAGCACCTCGTCATGGTAGTTGGCTACCTTAAAACGTATCACACATTACCTTGTGACCTTTACCTCACCGCATTCACTGAACTATAACAACTTGTAAGGACTAGTGTGAGGTGTAGTCGGCAATTTCAAGAAGTTCATTGCAACACTAACCACATTCGCACAACTTCCACTATCTATCACCATAGTGCATACACTTTTCTTTACAAGACATTTAGTATGGAATAGATTCTCCCGTTGGCTAGGATCATCTATTGCCTTACTAATCATGGCACGCCTCACTACAAAGTTTGAAACCTCGCACTACCCTTCATGTAGATAAGAATCCTCACAATTATCATCATTATCATGTGGATCATTTTAGGGTTCCTTTCCATCTTGAGTCTTGGCCTCATTCTCTTCTTTCTCAAGACCCACTTCCTTACCAAGTAAATACAATATCCCTTCCCATAGGATCACATTATGCTGGTTTGGACATTCATTGGCTTTATGTCCCAAACCTTGGCACTTGAAACATTGGAACCCTTTAGGATTAGGATACTTGTGAGCTTCTTGCTGGGGAGGAAATTTGTGGACTATTTTAGTCTTCGAAAGCCTTGTAGTGGAAGATTGGTTCTTGTTTTTGGGCCAACCCAAAGATGGTTGAAGCATATCCTTGATCCTCGGCCAACCCAAGTTTGATGGTCTCCTTGCCTTGAACGATGACCTCTCTTTAATCTTCCTTTCAATATCAAGAGCCACTTGGAAAATCCCTTTAACGGTATCAAACTTGTGAAGTGTCAAATGGGTGGAGATCTCTTTGTTCAACCCACACTTGAATCGAATAATGTCATGGCCAATTTGTTCTCCCCGATGATCAATCTTCAACATGAGTTATTGAAGCTCATCAAAGTATGCCATAACACTTTGATTCCCTTGTTGGAAATTGTACAACCTAGCAAGCAACTCATGACGATAACTTTCGGGAAGATACCGTTGCCTCATTAGGTACCTAAACCAAAACCATGGTGGTGGTTGTCTCTCTACCAACTCGTTGCTGAACCACTTGATGTATTCCCACCAAGTGTTAGCATAGCCTTCAAAATGAGCTATGGCATAACAACTCTTCTTATCCTCCAAGATATTATTCACTTGAAACACTTTATCACACGCCGAATCCCAAGCAATATACACCTCGAGGTCACTTTTACCCTTAAAGATAGGTAGACTCAATCTGATGGTATTGATGCCTATGTATCTCTCTAGGTGTTGGTTTCCCCTTTCTCCATACCCTCGGTAACTCTTTGGATCCACACGATGCCCTCTCATCTCTTCTTCCCTCATGTAGACATCGTCAAAGATCTATACCCTTTATAATCCTCTCTACCTTATTACTCAAGGTGGACGGGATAGTTTTGGACATTTGGAACTTGATTCAGAGAAATTAGATTTTCTGGAGGTGGTGGTCTTTGATTTAGTGGAGTGTGGAAGGGGGGTTTGGATTTTGTGGACGAATTTGACGTCCGAGTACCTCTTACAGAACTTGAGGCATCTGGGAATAGGTTGGTCTATTGGATTCTCAGCTTAGAGGGTTATAAGTGGTTTGGCTTATGACATTTAGTGGAGCTAGTGAAGGATTTGGCAATTATGGTCATGTTTCGGGAGTAACGGTGGTGGAGGAATTTCTATCATGTCCACTTGACGAAACATGTCAAGGAGTAGAAGGAAGAGAGTTCCTTTTACTCTCCATTTGTTCTAACCTCCCACTAATAGTCGTCATTTCTCCCCTTACGTCTCCCACTTCTGTACTCAACCTTTCAAGAGCTCTGGTCATAGCCTCAAGAGTGACCCTCATATTCTCCATTTCATTAGAATCCACTGTTTGAGATGCGGTTCCCTCCATTATTAAGGTATCACCTACACAAGAAACAAATAAGTTATTTTAAAATCCCTCTCCTCACTCACGCTCTCTTGGTTTACTCACACTCAAGTTCCATAAGATTTGTAGATTGGCTAGGAACTCAGGAATTCTTAAGGTATGAGTATGCTCTTGCCCAAAATAAATTCTTGTTTGAAACTCAAAGAATTATCGTCGGACTAGTGCCAAGAGTTAAAATGTATTAAAATGACAAAAGAACACAAACAAACAACATTAACACAAAGAACGTACACAAAACTAACTTACAACCTAGTAGGGTATTACTAGGTTGTCAATTAGTGTCGAGCAAACAAACGAAACTAGGAAACAATAAAATGAAACTAAGAAATCTAAAATTTGAACTCAACAATATTTCGTGAACAATACTTTAGTGACGTGACAGTCCACTATTGGCCTCGAGTTTTATCAAAATTTTATTTCCCAATTTCAAGTCTTGATCAATATACAATTTGGAATTGGTGGATTTAGTTAATGGAGGGAAAAGTGGTCTTGGAGACTTTTTGTTCAAAATTCAAAAGCAAAACTTCACTTCTTTGAACTTTTTCCTTGAAGAAATGTCCTTAAATCAAGGAAAAGTAGATGAAAAGTCTTTGAAGTGATAGGGACAAGTCTTTCACTAACAACTTCTACAAGCTTGTCTTTCACCTTTTTAGATCTAGTTTGCACTTTCAGGATTAACAAGATGATGAAAGGGTGAAGAACCTTAAGAACACAACAAAAATTCCAAGAACAACAACAATTTCAGTTTCCAAATACACTACAATAAGACCATCAAATCGGCCATGGTTTAGGTAACAATAACAACTAACTTGGCCACACCTTGTTCACATCTACAACTTCAACAAGTTCAAGTTCAATCTTAGATTTGGACACTTTTTAGTATTGATGAGAAAGAAACTAACACTATAAACACTCTAAACAAACAAAATACTACAAGTTATAGACACACAACAAAGAAATCTTGGCCAAGATAACAACAACACAATTTTCAGCCAAGAACACAAAATGGACAGACTTGCACTTTTCTTGAATTTTTTTCAGTTTTCAGCTTTTTTTTTCTTAGCAAGAAAGCCCAATATTGGTATTGTAAGAACAATATCAAATATGTCTTTGATACCAAATGATACAATACTAAGTGTTTATCAAGAGATTCCAACCAACACAAGAACAACAACATGAGCAACAAAGTGGTAGTGAATCGAAAATGGCCACACACGGCTTCACTAGGCTTGCAACACTTTTTTGAGCTAGAAAAGTGAGTTTAACAACAAGAAAATCAAATAAAATATTACTAGTGAATTGAAAGAGCCCCACATGGCTTCACTAGACTTTTATATTCAAAAACACAATGTTAACAAGATTTACAAAGAAAGAGATAGAAACTTTACACACAATATTCATTAATCTAAGAACCCTAACAAGAGAAAGGACCCTAAGACTAATAAATATCAATACCAAGTTCTTACTTGGACCAAGAGAAACTCAAAGAAACCCAAGAACCTAGTTTTTAGCCAAGATACAACACTAGTATCACTCTACTAGTGAGAATTCAGTTTCAGCCTCTCCAAATTAGTAAGAGAAGTAAAAAATTTATAAGTATTTTGTTTCTTGAATAATAGGAATGAACTAAAGTAAGACTAGCCCTATTACATGGCTTATATAGTCACTTAGAAAGGAGGGACAAAGACCAAAATAACCTTGATATTTAAGTGGGTGGGTTTGGGGTGTCTTGGTGGGCCTCTTCACATTTTATTAAATATAGTCCCTTAGATGGGCTCACAAGGGCCTCACACATGGCCAAGAATGTGAAAAAGGCTTGGAGTCATTAAAACTCACATGCTTGGCTTCGTGTGAAAGGTCTCGATATAGGAATTCCCATACCGCCACTTGGAAATGGGGGTAGGTGAACATGGATTTTGTGACGGGTTTACCCCGTACTCGTCGCCAGCATGATTCAATTTGGGTCATTGTGGATAGGATCAATAAATCATCCCATTTATTTCTAGTTCATACTTCTTATTCAAACGAGGATTATGCTAAGCTCTATGTCAGAGAGTTGGTCAGATTGCACGGAGTTTCATTTTCCATCATTTCATATAGAGGTACGCAGTTTACTTTTCATTTCTAGAAAGCCTTACAAAAAGGTCTTGGTGCCCAAGTTCACTTTATTACAACCTTCCACCCTCAGACAGATAGTCAAACAGAAAAAACCATTCAGACTTTAGAGGATATGTTAAAAGTGTTTGCCATTGACATTAAGGGTAGTTGGGATGACCACTTGCCTTTGATTGAGTTTGCATATTATAACAACTGCCATTCTAATATTTAGATGGCTCCGTTTGAGGCACTTTATGGGAAGAGATGTAGATCTCCCATCGGTTGGTTTGAAGTGGGTGAGGCCATAGTAGTAGGGCCTGACTTGGTGTTTGACGCCTTTGAAAAAGTTCAGTTGATCAGGGAACATCTCAAGACAGCTCAGAACCG
>NW_025887741.1:0-1278 GCF_002878395.1 Capsicum annuum
AAGTTGGGGGTAGTGAATACTTGTGAGAGATTTGTTGCTTCTTGATAAATACAAAGTTGCTTCTAGCGCCAAAACCGGGTATATAGTATATATACACACTATATATATAGTATATACTACATTAGAATTTAAAAAATATATACACATATACACAATTAGTCAATTACTCATATATACGCACCATTCAATGTATATATACTGCTACTTATAAAATATACTACAATATATATACATTACCATATATATAGACATACTTATATACTAATTCATAAAACATATACACATGTATACGTTAAACATACAAGATATATACACGTGTATATGCACCATACAATGTATATATACTACTACTTATAAAATATACTACAATATATATACATTACAATATATATATAGATATTGTTATATACATATTTATAAAATATATACACTTGTATCTGTTAAATATACACTTCTATAGAAGATATATACATGTATATACACACTATTCAATGTATATATATTACTACTTATAAAATATACTACAATACATATAGATATACTTATATATTAATTTATAAACCATATACACATGTATACGTTAAATATAGACTTCTATAGAAGATATATACATGTGTATACGCACCATTCAATGTATATATACCACTACTGTCACGACCCGAACTGGGGCCCTGGCCGTGACGAGCATTCCGAACCATGAATGCCCGAAACACCCCTATCTGTCTGATAATCATGCACATAATTCATGACAAAAGAAATGCGGAAGATACACAATATAACAGAAACATGGTCAAGAATCATATGAAAACGAAAATGGGGAATAGTGTCCCATAATCTAAATCAACATCTCTAAAACCGTCTGCGAAATCTCTACTACATGACTGAAACAATGTCTATCTAAAAACTGGGACAAGGCCCCCAGCAAACCCAAAACTAATAAATGATAAATGAAATAGCAGACGTCAGGACTTCCGAAATATAGAAGGCTCACCACTTAATTCTGCGATCTGTCGGGAGAAATTTACTGGTTATCTGGACCCCTAGACTGTGCCTCCGAACCTGGAAGGGAAGGGGGTCAATACAAAAGTACTGGTACACAGAGAAATCAAAACAGAAGTATAATATTTTTACACAATATAGGTGAGAGCCATTATAAACCAGTTTCATATCAAATCATTTGAAAACACATTGGCATAATGTAATTGTTTTTAATAACAATGAAATGCAGCTGAGCTAGGTGGAATACCCTACATAATTTATACCAACTGTCAAACCCCG
>NW_025887742.1:0-3545 GCF_002878395.1 Capsicum annuum
TCCTAAATTCAAGAAAAATAATGATTTTTGCTTCTAATTTTCATGCTTCTGTATAACTGTCGTATAAAATATGAATTCATATTAATATGTATAGAAAATGTATCATTATTGTATAGAAAATGTATATGTACAAGATATGTATAGAAACTATGTAAGATGCGTATTGAAACTATATAATTGTTGAATAGAATATGTCTCTAAATAATTATTGCAGCTAAAGATTGTATAGACATGTATAAAATTGATAATTTTTATATAATAGGTATTATGTATGTGATATATATAGAAATTGTATCATTGTCGCACAGTGTATATGTATAAGATGGGTATAAAAATTGTATCATTATTGTATAAAATATATTATTTTGTATTTGATTGATAAAAAATAATAACAATTATAATATTAAAAAAATTGATTTTTCCTAAAAAAAAACCCACAAAATCTTATTTGATTGTTTTTTTTTTTCCCAGAATTTTTGAAAAATAGGATCAGTTGGTTTTTAATAAATAAAGCAGAAATAAAGGATGAAAACGCAGCAATCGAAAAAAAAAGGGAGCATATGCCCGAAACAACAATGAAGAAAAAAAGACGTGTCACTACACGCATCAGTTGCTAGCCAAATCGCCAACAAATGGGAATTTAAATTTACTGGCCGCTTGCGTGGCATTAATTTCATTGGAAAAGCTATTTTTGTTTTTCCCTCGAATTAAAATAGCCGATTAACCATTTCATGTTCGATGCCCAAACATGGGCCAATTGTTTTAAGATGGACCAGCCACAGCCCACAGCCAGCATCATTTTCCCAAAAAAAATTATGGCCAATTTGGAATCAACGATTAAAATTTACTCACTGTTTCAAACGTATTTAAAAGTAGCTACTCTACGAGCTGAAACTAGGTCCATGACTTTATTTCGAAGTTCGACCATATTTTCTTGATAAGTGAAACTCAGGACACTGTATCCTGGAGTTCAAACTTATACCGTTGACACTTTAAGATTATGTTATGGAGTTTATTTATACTAATTATAAAACTGAATTCCATAAAGAATTCATTGGTTATAATAGTTTCCATTTATTTTTTGCTAAACATGAGTAAAATGATCCGCCAAAAGACTAGATTATTGTGCCAGACTGCCAGTTCAGTTCTTTATATAAATAGTCACAAATTGTGGAGGGTGAGAGTGTGGTTGGGTGGTGGAAGAGGAGGGCCAGGTCCAGTGGAGGGTTAATGTGTTGAGAGCCCGTTTGGATGAACTTATTTTAAGTGCTTTTAAGCTAAAAGTAGTATTTGAATAAATTTTTAAAGTGCTTAAAAGCAGTTTATTTTAAGCTAAAAAGGCATAAATAAGCCAAAAGAAAAAAAAAAAAAATAAGCTCATCCAAACGGGCTCGAACTTGTTTCATAAAAAGATAAAAATATTTTGACACCGTTTAGTATACCAAAGAAATTTTAAAACATTTTGCCTTCCTAAGGACCTCCGAGGGTTTATCGGAAACAGTTTCTTTACCTCCCAAAATAGGAGTAAGATTTGCATAGATTCTATCAAACCCTACTTATGAAATTACACCGAATGTGTTGTTGTTGACCTTATATTCAATGAAGATCCGACACTATTGTTAGGATCGATTTGCGTGCACACACACTAAATCTATGGAGAGGATGAAGAAAAACTAGAGAGAAGGTTCTTGAGAGAAAGATAAGTGAGAATGAATTACGTAGTAAATATAAGTGAGAATAAATTACGTGGTAACACCCGCGAGTAAACTCTACGACGGATGGACTATTTATATTAATGACCCAGAATACAGTTACACAGATAAAGAAATGAGAATAAAAGGTACATTACTGTAGTGCTAAGCTAGCAGTACAAACTAAAAGCCTAGCCTAAAAACAAAACAAATCTGTTGAACCATCTTTACGTGTGCTCGTCATGCTGATACTGCAATCTACCTAAACAAAAAAAGATGACTTTAAAGGAAAAGATGACTGCAACAGAAACATGCGTCGTCATCTTCACTTCCACAAAACTCTCCAAGCAACCATTTTTGAGGTAAAGTGATGAGTAAAAGACCAACAGAAAGTTCAAATTTTTTTTTTTCTCAATAAATTAAAAGTTTTAATTTTTTTGAGGTAAAAGGATAAAATTCAGTTAATAATCTAGAGAATTTCAGTTCCATAACTATAAAGGAAACTTCCCAGGCGTTAAAAGCAACTTTTTGAATACTTTATGGCACCAGATGGTAACTGAAACTCCAAACCTAGAATACCGGGGAATGGTTGCTTCTATTTTCCCTTCTTTCAACTTGCAAGGCATCATTAACCAAAGTGCACTCTTATCTTATCTAACTTCAGTTATAAATATACCCTCAAAACAATAAACATTCCAACACAAATTTGAGAAGATTAAAAGGAAATATCAACAACGGACTTCAAGGCTATGGAGATTAAGGTGGAAAATGAGACACCTCGGAATCTTGACCAAGAGAAAGCTCCCCTGCTTGAAAAATCGGAACTGCCTGAAGTGAAGAAAAACTTGATACAACAGGCAATAAGCCAGACATTTAAAAGCACTGCCCACCTTGCTAATCTTCTGCCTACTGGGTCTGTTCTTGCTTTTCAATTTTTATCACCCATATTTACAAACCAAGGGGAGTGTGATGCGGTTGGCCGGTCCATGACTGCTGCTCTCGTAGCACTCTGTGGACTGTCATGTTTCCTATTGAGCTTCACTGATAGTTTCAAGGATCAAAAAGGAAATGTTTGCTATGGGTTCGCCACAGTCCGCGGCTTGTGGATAATTGATGGATCAGCGACTCTCCCACCAGAAGTTGCAGCAAAGTACAAGCTGAAATTTATAGATTTCATGCATGCCATCATGTCAATATTGGTTTTTGCAGCTGTTGCATTGTTTGATCAGAATGTTGTAAATTGTTTCTACCCCACACCATCATATCAAACACAGGAACTGCTTGCAGCTCTGCCAGTTGCGATTGGGGTCATCTGCTGTATGTTGTTTGTGGCGTTTCCTACGGAACGTCATGGCATTGGCTTCCCCCTCACTGCTAACTAATATGTTTGTTCTCAGAGACTTGTAGCATGTGTATCCTCATCTTCATTTTACATTCAGAGTGGATTCATGCTTTGTATTGATCTTTCCATTCATGTAACAATGTAACCATTTTCATTGCCTTTGACTTAACTTGCCAGATCAAGCTGTAAATGATTTACCAGCAAATGTACAAATAAGAATGCTTGTTTTGGCTTCATGGAGTTTGAAGATGATCTGTAGTCCAGTACGTCGGATATAAACAAGTGTGCTTTGAATATGCAAAAAAGAGTCATAATTCAAAATTCTGGAGGAAACATACAAGAATTAAAGGTTGCGCTTAGTCGTGCAAATCTTAGTATTTAACAAGCACTTCATTGTAAACACTAAGTCCAAGAAACTCCATATTTTGGGGCATCAAGAAATAGAGTCTGAAAACTTACCACTGTGCACTGCGAAGATTGAACTGCAACTTGAACCCTTGAGTTCCAGGTTG
>NW_025887743.1:0-3797 GCF_002878395.1 Capsicum annuum
TTTTATGATAGAAAATCCTATGATTCATAAAAAAAATTGTACACATTTCTTCTCAGACGGATATGAGGCTTGCTCTATTCTTGAATTCATTCATATCCATTAAAGGATATTGCCTACAACGATGGTATTTTTCCTTTTGATAATGCAAGTGGGTCATTGGTTGTGTGAAGCTAAAGGTTCGGCAGAATATAGTAACCTGACCCAAATTCTATATTTATATTAAAAATTCTCGATGAATAAATTATTTATCCAGAATTCAGTGAATTGAACTTTTCTTTTTAGAATTCAAAACATATTAACTCAAAATTTTGACTTCATCTCTAGTTGTTGACTGTCATTGAACTATGATTTGAGTTTATAAGTTTTGGATTTTTTGTTTACAAAAATAGATTATACCATAGTTGGATAAATTATTTTATAATACAAATATAAGATCGACGCCGAAGTTATTGGGTTCTGCCGAATTTGTAGGCAGAAGTATAGCTCGCATGCCCATAACTAGAACTGATGGAGCTAAGATTTCCACTAAGATAGATTTAAAATATTAAAAAAAGGCAAAATGGTTCAGTGGACCCTTGTACTATGTCCGTTTTGTAATGTGGATACTCCTATTTATATGTTTGTCATCTGGACCCTTGAACCCATTAAAAAGCAATATTTTTAATCTTTTGACCGTTGACCGTTGACCGGACCTATGTGGCATTAAAATGGCTGACTAGGACAAAGTGCGTGATTACACGCGCGTGAGATGTGAGTGAGGATATTTTTTGGTCAATTTTATATTAAAATAATTTAAAAAAAAAAACTCAACCCCCCTCCCCCTCCCCCTCCCTCTCCCACCCCACCCCCACCCAAAACCTTTCTTCTTTTTTCATTCACCATTACAATCGCCACCTCACGTTTCTTCTTTTACCCAGTAGCACCAAGGCCAATCTTTCACCCAACAGCACCATCATTAACACCAAAAGAACACCATTAACACCCATCAGCACCATTAACACCAAAAGAACACCATTAACACCCAGCAGCATCATTAACACCAAAAGAGCAAAAACCCATCAATGATTCATCATAAAAACTGAGCAACTTAGAAACTAGTCCCCCCAAATCATCAACCTATAGCACCATTACAGTTCATACTGCCAAATTAGCAAAACAAAAGCTAAAAGTTCTAATCTTTTCACCAATACTGTACATGGGGTTTATCAAGAACCAATATTAACACCAAAAGAACAAATATCCATCAACAATACATTATACAAACTAAGTAATTTACATTCAAAACAAAAGGGGTCCAACAAAACTAAATCAACAAACAAGAAAATCAAAAGGGTGTGAACACTCATGAATGCAACTAACAGAATTTTCAGTGCAACTACTCGATCTTGCTGCCTTTCATTTCATCCGCTTTCCTAATTTCAATTTTCCTCAAGGTTTTTTGAGATTCGGTAATTTTGCATTTGTTCTTTTAATTTGTAGTGTCCCTTTTCAGTTTTCCGCCAGGTGAGATTGAGTTACTTTTTTTCATTTTCATTTATAATCCCAACTATGCAGTAAAAATTAATTGGGCCTGTTATTTAAGCTATATAATTCATCTATAGTTCACTGGTGGAAGAGAATTATCCTCCATAGATGGAAGAGAGAGTGGAGGCTGGTGGGGTTTACGCTGGTGGTAGGTGACGGCAGCATGTTGATGAATTGATATCACACCGGTAGTGGTGGTGCGGCGGTGGAGATGGAGAAAAGAGAGTGGAGAGATGGAGAAGAGAGATGGAGAAGATTGAAATTAAAAATTCACCTCGTTTTAATTTTTATTTTTTTTTAATTTTTAATTTAAATTTTTTTTTTTTTAATATTTAATTTCTTATGTGGCATTTTAAAAATGATGTGGAATTTAATGTAGTATTTAAAATGACGTGAAAGCTGACGTGGAAACTGACATGGGGGAGTGTGTTACACTCACAAAAAAAGTGTTTAAAATGTTGTTTTTTAGTGGGTTTAAGGGTCCAGATGACAAACATGTAAGTAGAAGTATTCATATTACAAAACAGACATAGTACAAGGGTCCATCGAGTCATTTTGCCTAAAAAAAAATACTCCCTTCATTTAAAAAAGAATGACCTACTTCGCTTTTAGTCCATTTAAAAAAGAATTACCCCTTTTCTTTTTTTGGCAATACTTTAATTTCAACTTTCCACATGACATATTTAGGACCACAAGATTAAAGGGCATTTTAGTACATTTGACACTACTTTAATTTAAGACCACATGATTCAAAAGTCTTCTTTATTTTCTTAAACTTTGTGTCAAGTCAAAGTAGGTTATTCTTTTTTAAACGGAGGGAGTAACATAAGATGAAGTCAAGAAGATTCAGTGCCAAATATATATGTAAACTAGTTTTGAATTTTATAAACAATATAATTTTCAACACATACAAAGGGTTCATCATAACTCCTTCTGTTACCCTAGCTCCATCCATGTCCAAACCTCGTTAGAAACAAAAAGAAAACACAACCTTTTTAAAATTAAATTTTAGTATTTATTCTGATTTCACTTTATTTGACATTATTTTTATCCGTCTATTTTAAAAAAATGAGATATTTCTATGTTTTCTTAATAAGAAACTTCTATATAGTCATATAAATTTCTCAAAAATCTTCATTAAATTATTGAATTTAGTAGGCGTTTGACCACAAAAATTAAAAAAATTCACTTTATTTGAAAATTTTGAAATTGAAGTTGGAGTCGTGTTTAGTCATATTCTTTTAGAAAGACTTTTTAGAATTTAAGATATTCAAACATAACTAGAAAGGTAAAAAAAATGAAAATAAGTATTGAATTACTTTCACTTTTTAAATTTCTATGATCGAACAATAATTTTCAAATCAATTGACATAATTTTGGTAAAAAAAAATGAAAACTTCTTGTGATCAAACGTGTCACTAGTATCCAACCAAAAGCCTATCAAACGGGCTGGGTCAATCCGGCCCGAATCGATTCATTTAATGAAATCGGCCCGGTTTGACCCGGCCCGGTAAGCGTAAGGGCTTTAGGATATCGGGTCCCGAGCCATTTTTTTTTGGGCTCGATTAACCCGTAATAGACCCAATCCGGTTGGGGTCCGCCGGTTACCCGGCCCAACCCGATTTTAGTTTTTTATTTTTATTTTTTTAAAAAAAAATTTAGATTTTGGGCCAAACTAGCCGTTGGCCCAACGGCTATATAATCGTTTTTGGGTCCAAACAGCTAGTTTGGGCCCATTAATTAATAAAAAAAATTACTTTTAAAATTATTTTTTAATCTCAAAAAATTTTCTATAAATATCCTACACCTTCAAATCATTTTTCACTCAATTTTTAATTCTCTCAAATCTCATTCTCTCTCAAATCTCAATTCTCAATTCTCAAATATTCTATAAATTTAATTTCTTAAAGTGCTCACTTTAATTTTTTAATTTTGCGATTATAAAGTACGAGTGGAAGCTGCTAAAGTCGCAACCTTCGGATACTTTCAAAATTTTATATTGTCGTTCCATCTCTTACGTTTAATTTTTATTTAGTGTACTAATTGTTGAATATTTAATTTTATTATATTTGTGCATTTTGAATTTTTTTAGTTTAATTTATATTATGGATAAATTAAGAAACCTCGCTACTAAAGGTGTTAAAAAATTTTGTTCCGGAAGCGATAGTGGTGGTAAAAAGTGAATTACTAGCGGTAGAGGTAGTTCAAGTAGTAGATATACCCGTGTGCCTCTGACACCGCTTATTCAACCTTTTGAGGAAGAAGTAGGTGTA
>NW_025887744.1:0-3771 GCF_002878395.1 Capsicum annuum
GTATAAAATTGAACAAGTAGATACATATACCCTATGTGGCAAATTCCTGTTCTACATGGCATTCTACGTGTATTATGTCATTTCTAATAGTTCAGTGGCATATTTGAGCTTTATTCATTATTTTTACGCATTAAAGCTACTGAGTTTGGGACTAGACTCACTGTTACCCTGTGATAGCTATGATTAAGGCAAATGCATTACCTGATCTTATTTAGTTTTTGCATGCCTTTTTAGTAAATCTGTGTATCTTGTTATTTGTAATACCATTGAACTCTTGCAACCCTGCAGCTTTCAGGTCATAACCGCAAAGGAAAGAAACGAGAATACAGTAGATATGGCTCGTGCAAGTGTGGCTTCTCTTATGAGAACAGTAGAATCGCTATTGACAACCAATTCGCCGATGCGATCTCTATCCTGTGATCACAGAGAAGAACTTTGCGCTCTTCGTGAAAAAGTTAGTCCCCTGGAAGTATTTGTCAAGAACTTTGAGAAAAACAATGTTTCTGGGGAAATGACTGATTTTGAAGTAGAGGTAAAAGAAGTTGCAAGTGCCTCTAAACACACAATTCAACTTAAGAGTAACTGAAGTTTTATTGGCAAATGATGAAAAGACACATGAGAGACTTTCTGATACCCTGCAACTAGTAGCAGAGGACATAGATCGTATCTGGAAAGTGTCGACAAAGATTCAAGATAAAGGCAAACAAGTATCAGAGGGATCATTGGTTCAAGATTTTTCAAGTTCAACAAACAATATTCTGAATGTTAACAACAATATGGTTGGACTTGATGATCAAAAGGAATGCTTGTTAGAAGATCTGACTGAAAGCTACTCTGGTGAACCCAAAGTCATCCCGATTGTCGGGATGGGAGGCATAGGTAAAACAACCTTAGCGAAAGAAGTTTACAATCATGAATCAGTTCTACGCCGTTTTGATATTCGTGCCTGGGCTACTGAATCTCAACAGCACAACATAAAGGAAGTTTTGTTGAGCCTTCTGCAATCGACGATCAAAATGGATGACACGGTTAACATAAGCGGTGAAGCAGAGCTAGCAGATATGCTGCAGAAAAGTTTAAAGAGAAAGAGGTACTTAATTTTCTTGGATGATATCTGGAGTTGTGAAGTGTGGGATGGCGTGAGACGATGCTTTCCAATTGAAGACAATGCAGGGAGTCGAATACTGTTGACTACCCGGAACGATGAAGTAGCTTATTATGCTGGTATAGAGAATATTTCTTTGCGGAGGAGCTTCATGGATCAAGATGAGAGTTGGAGTCTTTTCAAAAGTGCAGCATTTTCAAGTGAAGCATTACCATATGAGTTCGAGACTGTTGGAAAGCAAATCGCAGATGAATGTCACGGGTTACCACTAACTATTGTCGTGGTTGCCGGGCTTCTCAAATCTAAAAGGGCAATAGAAGATTGGGAAAGTGTTGCTAAAGATGTCAAGTCATTTGTCACAAATGATCCTGATGAATGATGTGCACGCGTGCTTGGGTTGAGTTACAATCACTTGACTAGCGATCTAAAGACTTGTCTACTGCAGTTCGGAATTTTTCCAGAAGACGGTGAGATTCCAGTGAAGAATTTGATGAGATCATGGATGGCTGAGGGGTTCCTACAGTTGGAAAATGATTTGGAAGGAGAGGCTGAGAAGTGTTTGCAAGAGCTTGTCGATAGATGTTTAGTTCTCGTCTGCAAGAAAAGTCTAGATGGAACAAAAATTAGATCATGTAAAGTTCATGATCTAATACGTGACCTGTGCTTGAGAGAAGTTCAAAGGGGAAATGTTTGTGCTTGACGTATCAGATTCAGGGTGTCGATCTCTCAGGATACATAAAATGCAGCCCTTTAAGCTCTTGACTGGTGATGAAATTGATTATTGTCCCCATGGTCTTTATAGGGCTCTTCTCACCCCTGTACATCGTCAGTTGAGAGATGATGACAACAACGATCCTTTCAAACGAACCTGTTCTATTTTCTCTTTTCATCTTAAGGATTCATATTATATTCTCAAATCAGAGCTTATTCATTTTAAATTACTCAAAAGTCTTGGAGTTGAGACACACATATATTGATAATTTCCCTCTACAGATACTAAGCCTCATCTGGTTGAGGTACCTATCAATTCCCTGCTATAAGAATCTTGATGTACCTCCAGAAATTTGCAGGTTATGGAATCTGCAGACATTCATTGTTCACGGATCAGTTATAATAACTTGTCCAGAGGAGATTTGGGGACTAATGCAATTAAGGCATCTCAAACTGGCGGCCGAATTTTATCTGCCAAATCCCCCAAGCGTATCTGCTGACAAAGGGAGTCACATGGGTTTTTCAAACATAAAAACTATTTCTTACTTGTGTCCATGTTGTTGCATGAAGGAGGTTATTATGGGGATTCAGAATGTCAAAAAATTAGGAATCAGTGCATATCAGATTGACTCTTCTGATGGGCTTCTCAACAATCTTGTCCATCTGCAGCAACTTGAAACATTGAGTCTTACATATTGTTTTAGTCGATCTTTGCCAGCAAGTGCAAAAGCTTTTCCAGCAACCCTCAAGAAGCTGAAATTGGAAATGACTTGGCTAAGTTGGTCCTACTTGGACATCATTGCTGAAATGCCTAACCTGGAGGTGCTCAAGCTGATGCGTAGTGCTTTTTTGGCAATAAATGGTATCCAAATGTTTGGGGATTTACTCGATTGAAGCTTTTGTTAATGGAAGATTTTTTTCTCAAGTCCTGGAAAGCCACAAATGACAATTTTCCTGTCCTTGAGCGCCTCATGCTTAACAACTGCCATAATTTGAAAGAGATACCCATTGAGTTTGCAGAAGTCCACACACTACAACTGATTGAGTTAACAAGGTGTCTTCCCGAACTTGGGGAATATGCAGCAAGAATTCAAAAAGAACAAGAATGTTGCGGAAGCAGACCGGGTAGAGTGCGATTATTGCACAACTACTACCCCAAAATAAAAGCCGCAAAAAATAGTAAAAGAGGAAAAATAAAAAGAACACTGTATTTACGAGGTTCGGTAAAAATGTTTTACCTATGTCCTCAGACACAACTGACCAAATTTTATTCCACTCCAAAGATACAAGTGAAATATTACAAAAGAGAGAATACTCAAAATGCCTTAGAAGATAAGAAGGCAATTGTGAGAGGTGTGTTTAAAACTAAAACATTTGGGTTCCTTTTATAGGGAGGAAGGAACCCTCATTTTGCTTCACATCCGATATGGGATATTTCCCACTTTCAACAAATCTCCACCTTGGGATATCCCACATCTTCAATTCTCTCTCATGACAAATTTCAGTTTTGTCTTCAACTTTTGAACTTCAATGTTCAACAATGTTGATCAAGTCCAAACAATGTCCAAACTTGATCGCAGTCACCACTTTAGCTAGCATATCAGCAGGATTCTCTGTAGTCTTGGTTTTCTGCACTGTGACTCCACCTTCTTCTATTATTTCTCGTATGAAGTGATACCGAACATCAATGTGCTTCGTTCTTTCATGATAGACTTGGTTTTTCGCTAATTGAATAGCGCTTTGACTATCACAAAATATTGTAATAGTTTCTTGTTTGATACCAAGTTCCTTAAGCAATCCTTGGAGCCAAATTGCATCCTTCACAGCCTCTGTAATAGCCATGTACTCTGCCTTAGTTGTAGACAAAGCAACTGTTGAATGTAAAGTAGACTTCCAACTAACTGGCGCTTTTGCAAAAGTAAACACATAACTAGTAGTTGACCTTCGTTTGTCCA
>NW_025887745.1:0-7720 GCF_002878395.1 Capsicum annuum
GGGGTGTTAGAGTGGTTCTAGTGGTTTGCTTATATGGATTTGGCCAATACTCCCCTCATGAGCTGACTTTTGGGGTTAAGTCCAGGTGTCATATCTTTACATGTATCAATTAACTATGACTATGTAACAGGATTGCTGACTATTGGACCCCGATTTGGTGGTGCTATTGATGATGCTGCCCGGTATTTCAAGGATGCTTATGACAGGGTGAGCACTAAGTAATTTATTAAAACTATCTAAGTTGTTTGGTCGAATTGGTGCAACTCATGCTATAGCTTCTTTGAGAGTGTGCATCATAAAACTTATCGCGTGATCTGTATTTCAGGGTCTTGCACCATCTGAATTCATGGAAGATATGAAGAAAAAAGGCATTCGTGTGCCAGGAATTGGTCACAGGTAGCAGCATTTCTTGTAACATTCTTGGTCTATTGAAGTTGAAGAAGCTGGACAATGTGCTTGAAATTGTAATGTTTCATGCTTCGCGATTCTTGATAGGGTAAAGAGAGGAGACAAGAGAGTGGAACTACTACAACGTTATGCAAGAGAAAACTTTCCATCTGTTGAGTACGTGGAGTACGCGGTTCAGGTTGAAACTTACACCCTCTCAAAGGCAAACAACTTAATCCTCAACATTGATGGTGTCATCGCGTCCCTCTTCTTGGATCTCCTCAATGGCACTGGAATGTTCACCAAACAAGAAATCGATGACATTGTGGAAATTGGCTACCTCAATGGGCTGTTTGTGCTAGCTCGTTCCACCGGTCTCATTGGGTAAGTTGAATAATATTTCCTAGTCTACTTGTTGCTTTTCGACTTACCCTTATTCTCTAACAGTTGTCTTAACACAATTTTGAACCTTAGGCACACGTCCGACCAGAAGAGATTGAAACAGCCTCTATACTGTCACCCCTGGGAAGATGTTTTATACACCAAATGAAAATGCTCGATCACCGGGAGCAGGCAGATAGTTGCCTGCTCCCAATCAAGCGTTTTCATTCAAGGTAGTCAACATCATTCGTGTGTTCCACGATTAATTCTTAGTATTACACAGAGGAGTATTTCTGCATTTCGAAATTATGCAGAAATAACATATCAATTGTTGTTGTACCTAGTTAATACCAAATTTCAAAAATGTGTATGTAAGAGTGTGTTCATTTCTAGTGGCCATTGCCCCTTCTTGTGTCATTCACCAATGGAATAAAATGTGCTTCCAAAATGTTACTCCATTATTTATCTTAATTTTCTTTTTAATTTATTTTTAAAAGGATTATCTTTTTTATATTCTTAAACATCATCTCAAGTTAAAATTACACTAACAAATTAACTTTCGTGGTCATTCAACTTTGTCTAATTAACTCTCATGGTTATTTAGCCGAAAAATACAATTTTTGATACCCATTTAATGATGTGACAATGATAATTTTTTAAAAAATATTATAACCCCACGAATTTTTCTATGAGGGAATGTTTTACGAATTTGAAATCTAATTAAAATAAGCTAATATTAGTGAAATTATAAATTATCTTATTAAGAATAAAATAAGAAATTTAAATTTATTGTTTTAAAAATATGAAATGCATCATTTTCTTAGAATGAGCTAAAAAAAATATATCAATATCGTTGTATAAATATATATAAACGTGTATCGATATTGTATAAATGATACACAAGCGTGTATTAATATTATATAAATAATATGTAAACATGTATCGATATTGCATAATATGTACAAACGTGCATCAATATTGTATAAATAGTTATGTAATGTATTGACATTATATAAATGATATACAAGCTTGTATCAATATTGTATAAATAGTAGGCAAAATGCTCTTCTGAACCCTTGTACTATGTCAGTTTTGTAAGTTGGACACTTCTACTTACATGTTTGTCATCTGAACCCCTAAAACCATTAAAAAGCAACTTTTTAAACCCTTTGTTGGTCTACTCAGCTGTGCGTGTTGCATAATCGCGGTCACGTCATTAATTTTGTGTAAAATAATTTCCACGTATGAAATGACGTGTGTAGAGTATAAATAGTAAAATTTAACCTAAAATTTAGGTCATTTTAAGCCTTCTTCTTCGCCTCTCCTCTCTCTCTCTCATCCAAAACTGAAAATTAGCACAATTTTAGGATAATTTAGGCCGATAGTTGTTGAAGCTTCTTGCAATCCTTGTAAGTATTTAACATTTTGGTGTAGTTGTAGTATGTGGTTGTTTATTCTGAAGCTTGTAGTCGATTAAATGATGGTCCATTTTACTGATTTTAGGATTTTCGAGATTACGAATTTTTTTCTGCAATTTTTTGTGTGATTTTGTTCTTTTTCGTCTGTAGTGTTGTTGTACGTAGTATTTGTAGTGATGATATGCCTATCTGGTTTTAAGGTAGAATTTTGGGTTTCTGAGTTTTTCGTAAACTGAAAAATTGAGACCGAAAATTTGAGGCTTTTGATTTGTTTGTAGTCTAATGCTCGTATTATGGCTATATATTGCAGTTTTTATGCCTTCGATGGCATTTTTTGTTATTTCGATTAAATTTTAGGGTTTTTTTTGGACAATTTAGAATTGGGTCCGAAAATTTTGGGGCTTTTGATTTTTTTTGTTGTTTAATGCTCCTATTAAACGTGTGTATAACCGTTTTGTGCCTTCAATGACATGTTTTGTTATTTCAATTACACTTTAGGGTTTTTTGGATAAAATCAAAATTGATGTTTTTATTCCTTAGTTTTTCTTTAAAAATTACAGTTTTGTGGATAATTGCCTAATGTATATGTTATGTTGTCATTGTACAGATTTTGTAAATTAATGGATATAATTGTAACAATTCAATTCACCTATGGGGGTGTCTTTTTGTCAGACCCTGATTTAAGGTATGCAAATGGAATTCTTATTCCTGATAAAATTAGTGTAGATGTTGATGAGCTTCATGTTATGTTATTTCATAACTTAGCAGCAGATTTAGATGTGGAAAAAATTGAAACCTTTTGGTATAGAGTAAAACAAAAAAGGCTATTATTACAAGTTAGAAAATGATGTTGATGTTTTAAGCTTTATCAGTAGTTTAAAAAATGGAGATTTGGTTGATGTATATGTGGTTCACCAAATTAGTGAACCTATACTTGTTAATGATAATGTGGCAGCCACTCCACCATTATTATTACTTAGTAATGGTGATGTGGCAGCCCCTTTTGAACCTGATAGAGCTGATGTGTCTTCATCTCATCCATTGAATATAAATGAAGATGAATATATAAATGAAAATTAGCCTCCTAGGGCAGAAAAAAAGAAAAGCTAAGGTTTCTTGTGAAGACTTAGGTGAAGGTCAATTTAATGATTTCTCCATATACCATCTCCAAACATCTGATTCTAAATTAGATTTTGATTAGACTGATTCTAATGGTGATTCACTTTATGATGTTGATGAAAACATTAAAGAGTTGAGTGATTTTGATGAAGAGTTGTTTCAAGTTAGGAAGCTAACATTGAAAAACAAGCAAAAGAAAAGGCTGATAGGGTGAATCTAGATGAGATACCATTTGAACCAGTAGGTATAGATGCTAGTTTTAAGGATATTTGTAAGAACAAGGGGGTTAGATATGAAGGTAAACTGGGTGGGGATGACCTTTATTTTGATAGTTCAGATTCGGGTAATGACATTAGTGATGAAGAGGAAGGAGATCCTGTTGTTGATGATGAAGTGGTAGATCCACTACCTAGAACTTCTTCTAGCAAGATCTACTTTGATAAAACTGCAAAGAAGGTATGTTTTCAGTTGTATATGATTTTTTTGAATGCTATTGATTTAGAGAGGCACTGCAGAGTTACTCTATTAAAAAAGGTGTGAACCTTAAGTTGAAACCTAATGAGAAGGAAAGGGTAAGGGCTAAATGATAGCCTAAAGACTACCAAACACACGAAATTGGCTACTAAGATGCAAATTCCAGTAACCAAACAAAGAGAAACAACACATAGAATGGAGATGAAGAAGAAGACTACTTGAAATTGAAAGATATATAGAAAGACCATTACCCTTATTAAGTGATTAGCACTAGAAGATGTTTCAAATCTTCAAACACACTTCACAAACAAGAGTTCAAATCCCTCTTAGGTGACCCAAAGGAAACACTCTTCCTCAAACCACCTTTCTTTCCAAATTATCCAAAACAAGTGAAACCCTAACTTCAAATGTTCTTGGACCACTTTCGGATTCTAAGAGCTAAAACTAGAGACTAAAAACTACAATATAAGAGTAATATCCAATTTTATCAAAGTCTAATGAAAAGAGAAGTAAAATGGTTTATTTATACTATTACATTTAATGGATAAAAATGCCCTTAACGAGGGAGGGAATTTGGGGCTCCTCTTGAGTGTTGTTTAGGAGTGCATAATGACTTCAATTCCCTTCACTTGAGGTGCCTCTTGAGTGTATAAGTTCCCTTCCTTCCTTCTCTTGACCAAGGCTTCAAAATACTTCAAAAAGTCTTCAACTGCTTGCTAATTCCCAAGCCTTGACCCTTAGACCATACTTTGTGCTTTTGATGCTCCTTGTGCTTGTATTACTAAGTGTAAACATAAGGGTTGTCCTTGGGTTATTGTGTTGATAACACAAAATTTTTTACTGTGAAAACTTACTTCCCTGTACACAAGTATTGTAAAAGGACAAGAAATAAGATGTACAACCCTTTGTGGATTAGTAAGCATTACAAGAATAGGATTATGAGTGATCCATCAATAAAATTTCATCAGATTCAAGCACTTTTAAGAAAGGAATATGGGTTGTATGTTAGTAAAACAACCTGTAGAAAGGCAAAAATCAGAATTATGAATAAACATTTTAGTGATTTTGTTGAAGATTTTTCTAGGTTGTATGACTATGCTGAACAGTTGAGGACCACCAATCCTGGTACCACTGTGTCTATTAGGACATCCAAGAATGCAACTCCAGGAAAAGAGGTGTTTATGGGCATTTACATTTGTCTTGGGGCCTTAAAAAGTGGATGGAAAGAGGGCTGCAGAAGAATAATTGGTTTAGATGGTGTCTTTCTTAAGGGTGTATGTAAAGGTATCTTATTGTCTTGCATTTTTAAAGATAGAAATAATCAAATGTACCCTGTAGCATGGGGTGTGGTTGATAAAGAAACCAAGGACACATGGTAATAGTTTCTTAGGTGCATCAGCCATGATTTGAAACTTGAAGAAAATGAGGGTGAAGACTTGACAGTAATGTCTGATATGCAGAAGGTATGACTCTTCATATGTTCATATTTTTCAGTTATTTATTAGTTTGCTGCAATGATGTCTTTAATGTTTAACTATTGTTTTAGATGTTTTGATAGGGTCTTCATTTGGCACTTACTAATATACTGCCAAATGCTGAGCATAGATGGTGTGCTAGATATATATGGGCCAAATGAAAGCAGGTTTGGAGTGGTGAGGAAAGGAGGAAAAAATTCTGGCAGGTTGCAAGGGCCCCATTTGAAGTGTACTTGCAAAAGAAACTTAATGAACTAAGTGGGTTGGGTGTTGGAATTGTGGAAGATTTACTCAAGTACAACAAAGAGGCACAGTGTAGGGCCTTTTTTAAGGAACATAGCAGGTGTGATGTGGTTGAGAACAACATGTATGAGACTTTCAATAGTTAGATTTTAGCTCCTAGGTTTAAGACAATTATCACCATGTTGGAGAAAATAAGATGCAAAGTCATAGAAAGAATGAATCAAATGAGAGATTTTTCTGAAAAATGGATCACTGATGTATCACCAATGGCTATGAAAGTTCTTGCAGAGAATGGTGAATATGCAGCCAACTGTGAGGTGAGGTTTAATGGTGATATGGGTTTTGAGATTAGTGATCCACCTTATACACATATTGTTAATGTGAAGAGGAAGCACTGCAGTTGTAGGTCATGGCAACTAAAGGGAATTCCTTGTGCACATGCAATTGCTGCAATGCATTACAAGGGATGGAATGTGGAGTCATTTGTTGATCATTGGTATCAAAGGGAAACATACCTGAAGGCATATGATAAGTATATTCAACCAATGACAAATATTAACATGTGGCCAAGAAGCACAAGACCACCAATTGAGCCACCTGAGATTATTCCCATGCCAGGAAGGCCAGGTAAAAATAGAAAGAAAGCTAAGGATGAAGCTGTTAAGAAGAAGTTTGGAAAGGCTACATGAAAGGAAAGAAAGATGACATGTTCCGTGTGCAAGTGTACTGGACACAACAAGAAAGGATGTACAAATTTGGTAAGCTAAATGTTTTCTTATTGATGAATTTTAGTCTTTTTGAATGTGTTTTGACCTTTCCATATTTTTTTCTATAGAAAAAAGATCTCAGTAGTAGCCGTGGTAGTCAACCAAGTGTGCAAGCCAGCACTAGTACTGCAGCTGCTGCTGCTGTGAGAGATGCAAATGCTTCAACAGATGCTGAAGAGATGTGATACAAGTTCAACACACAACACGGATTCAAGAGATCTACGAGATCAACAACAATAGAGAATCAAAGGCCCCACTCGGCTTTTCTATGTTTTCAAGACAACAACAACAATATTCAACAAAGTAGATGAAGAATACAAGATTACAAAGACTATAGTGAATCGAAGAGGCCCCACACGGCTTCACTATGTCAACACATAAACAATAAGATTACAACAACAAAAAGGTTATGGGTACATTAACAACAACAAGGAACTACAGATTCAACGAGATACAAGATAAATAGTTAGACCAAATGAAGGGACAATCTTAAGAACCCAAGAATTGTTACACTCTTGGATCCTTAAACACTATCCGTGACACAAACCTAACTCTACGTTGACAAAAGAGGGCCTTTACCTTATCTAAACACCAACGTTTCAAGCCAATATGCAAACATAAGTGAATCTTCACTTGTCTAGCCCTAGTTTCGGTTGGAGCTCTTGAGAGAGAACTAAAGTGTTGCAAATGTTACAAATCTCAAAATATGATCAACTAAGTGAATAAAACCCTAAGTCGTTCTATTTATATTACATTCCCCAAAAGACTTAAAATGACAAGGTGCCCTTTTAATGAATAAGGCTTCAAAGCCACCCCTTTAGTGCACACATAGGGGTGATTTTTGGCTTCTCCCACACTTAAGATTGGGCCTTCTCTCAGTTGCCTTTGACATACACAAAAAGGGTCTATCTACGAGATCACACTTGTATCAAGATGCCTGTAAATGCTAAATCAAGCAACAGAAGGCCTGCAAAAAGGCCTTCAAATGCTCATAGTGCACCAAGATATTCAGAAAAGTTTACAAATGTTCACAGTGCACCAACAACAGTGGGTGGTACTGCTACACAATCTACAACTCAGCAGTCTACTAGTGGTATTGGTGCCCAAAAGAAGAAGGCTAGTACAGCTTTGAGAGGTAGTGTAAATCTGGCATATAAAAGACCAAGGCAAAAGAAGCAGGTTTTGGTGTGCTGTTTGGACCAAGTGTTAGTGTGGTAGAGATGGTAAGTTTCATATAATGTAATTTACATTTAACTGATTTTAATTAGTGCATGAATAACTGATTTTTTTTATTTTTACAATCTGGAAATACTGATAGAGTATTGCATAGTCCAACCCTTATTAGTTCAGTTCCAACCAATATTGACTTAGGTTTCAAACCAAATGAACTAAGGTAGAGCTGCAGTAACTCAAAGACAGCTACAACAACAGAGTAACGAAAGATCAAAGGCAAAAT
>NW_025887746.1:0-4314 GCF_002878395.1 Capsicum annuum
TTTTTTCATGTTTGTTAAAATTCATGGCAATTGCTTTATCTGAATTCATGTATTGATTCTATGACAATGATTTCTTTGAACATAGTTGAATGTTTACCCCTAATTTTTGATTATGAATTTATCATTATTTTTAATGGAATATACTTATATGGTTTGTTTCATTTTGATGATGAACTAATCCAATATAGCTCAAATCATTTTCAACAGACAATAAAAAGAGAAATTTATTTGGAAGGCTATAATATGCTTGAACTTAATGAGGTAATTTTTTCAAGATAATAATGAAGATAAAAATTAGTAGCTATTAATTGATTTTAAGATTAAATAGATAACTCTATTTGATGCGATTATTCAACATTAGTAATTATATGCTAAAAGAAATTGATACTTGATATTTTGTAATTACATTAAAAAATATTTCTCTAAAAAGCACTTGTGTTTATCTAACACAAAACGATGGATGAATGATGGAAAGGGAGGGTATGGGATTGTGGTGGTCGAGGTGGCGTAAGGAGCTTGACTAGGTGGGATGGTATGTAGGTGGGCGTTGGGGGTACATAAAAAAGATTTAAAAAAAAATGTTGAAAAAAATAAAGGATTTTTTTTTGGCTGAGTGTGGGGTGGGGGAGAGGGTCGACAGGGGAATGGATATATATATATATATATATATATATATATATATATATATATATATATATATAAAAAATAAAAATTTTTTTTTTTTTTTGGATTTGGGTAGGCGATCGGAGTGGGAGTGGTAAAAAAAAAAGATTTTTTTTTTTTTTTAAATTATTGGGGGAGGGAGGGTCCGGTTTAGGATGTGGGTGAGGTAAGAAAATGATTCTAACAAATATATTAAATTTTTTTAAAAAATATTGGGTTGGGGTGAAGGGTGGGGAGGGGGTGTTGGGGTGGAGTAAAAGTTGGGGTGAGTGTGAGATTTGGTGGGACGAGTGATTTTAAGAGTGGGTTGAAATAGTTTAATAGAATTAATTGAAGATATAATAATAAATATAAATAAAATATGTAAAAATATTAGTAATTGCAATTGTGATTTGCTATTATCCACGGGTATGGAAAAGTTTAGAGACTTAAGAAAGTCGAGTACCCCTAATAAAAATACTAACATTGCGATTTTCATATCAAAACATCTAAAATAATTGTAATTGTGATTAGTTATTACTTTTAGTTGTAATTTTACCATTAACAATTATATTTAATATTTCACAATCAATAAATATGTTAATGTGTTACAATAAATATTGACTAATTTTATTATTTCAAAGGGAATAAGCTAATTTTTTTTATTTTAAAAAGTTTCACGCATTACGCAAGTACTTATACTAATATCTTTATAAAATTATATGCATTTAAAAATTTATAAAAAAAAAATATTCTATTTTAAAAGAAACTTGAAAATATGTGATTTCTTAATAATGTATTAAAATAATATTATATTTTATTATGAACTATAAAAATTGAGAAAATTTATTAGTTTTCACAATTTTCATTTTCATGAGAAAGCTGCAATTTAAAAAATTCAATTGTATATCCGAACAAAACTATAATTTTATATCAAATTATTTGATGTGGCATATCCAAATTAGGGGTGAGCATGGTATAGTATTGTACAGTATTTTAAATTTTGGTACGGTAATTTTGATTTTCGGTATCTAAAAGAATAATACCATTACCATACCAAATTAGTTCGGTATGATTCGATATTTTTAAATTCGATTTCGGTATTTTATGGTATGGTAATTCGGTAACCATACTTCATTTGATTTCGATTTACATATATTCATATAAGAAAAACTATAACTTAAAAACTTTAAAAACGTCTCAATCATATCAGACTGTCAACTATCTTTGTTAATCATCTATACAACAAGAACATTTCAATCACGACTGAGTAACCCAAGATGCAAACTCTAAACAACATACATTACCTAAACTTAAGCATAGTACTTCGAAATAATAAGTTTCCCAAAAAATTTATTTCTGAATAAAAGTTACTTTTATGTTAAATTGTCTAATGGATGACATATAAACATATTTAATAATCTTAAATATAATATATTTAGGTTTTATCTATTATTAAAAAATTTCGGAGTGGTATACGGTATTTCGGTATTTATTGCATAAATATCAAATACCATAATATTTTAAAACTACTACCAAATACCATAACATCCATACCGTGGTATAAAAAATTCAATTTTGGTATGATATTCGGTATATACCATACCATGCCCACCCCTAATCCAAATGGACCCTTATAGTAACATTTTGACTCTTTAGGGGTTAAAATAGAATAAATTCCAGAAAGAGGGAATATATGTCAAATACCTAAAACTTTAACCCAATTCCTTTGTATTGATATTTCTCAGTCTTTTTATTGAATCATAAGTAAATTGTAAAAAGGAAAAAGAAAGAGGCCCTGCCTCCGTTATAAACTTCGTTGAAGCCCTAATACCATTAATTATTCCTTTTCCTTCTTCAAAGTGAGTATGTTCCTTCTTCTCCCTTTTTTTTTTTAATGTCAATTTTATGTGTTTTATTTACAAATTTGATGAGTTTTACAGATTTTTTCTTTTCAATTAGATTTTTTACTTATTAAGTTTGTTTGTTTGTTGTAAAATCAAAATTATTTGCTTCTTTTTTTAATTTATTTGCTTTTAGTACGCAAACTTAATGGCAAAGATTTGTAGGACACAAAAAACAAAGAGAAGGATTGGTCTATAATAATATAATGGGATTGGTGTATACTGTTGATATGTTTGGTGCTCCATCACTTTTATGCCAAGTAGATTTTGCAATTTCACTTTCCACAAATTATTTGTTTTAATTGTATCGTGAATTGTATTAGAAACTATTGTTGTTTTGTATATATATATATATTTGTTGTTTTGGATCTTTTAATTAATCCCTTGAATTGACCCTTCCTCTTTTATTAATTAAATTTCAGGTTACTAAGTGGAGTTGGTAGAGAGATATCAATAGTTGTTATTAATTAAATTTCAGGTTACTAAGTTGAGTTGGTAGAGAGATATCAATAGTTGTTAGTTTCAATGTCGAAATTGTATGCTGGTTTGAAATACCGTAATTCCTCCTCGGATGCAACTGTTAAAATTCGTCAATTATTATCACCACAAGATGCAACTGTTGTAAGTTGTAAATTCTACCCTGCACAAGGTGGTCCTCCTACTCGTTTACCCTCATTAGCCATTAAATTTGACCTTAATACTCACCACAAATATTGATCTAGTCCTGATCAACTTGAACACCAGCACTCTCGTACCAGCTCGACCCGTTTCCATCTTTGCCATACTACTCCATCCACTTCATATAGCAAGTCCTTGTTTAAACTAATGTGAGGGTCTACTGAGAACTGGGGTGAGGAGTTTGATAAGAATTACCGTCATCTTGTTATTCATGATATGATTGGTAAAGTTAGTGAAATTGTTGATGATGAGTGTAACAAGGATAGGATACGCTTGGATGTGCACGTTCGTGTTAATTAGTTGTTCACCATTCATCATCCGTACTAGTACGCATGGTAAAGAGTATGGAGGTTGATGAAAATGCTGTGAATGACAACTGTATGATTTGCTTGGAAACGCTTGGGAAGGAGAGGGAGTTGATGTGTATGCCTTGCTCGCATTTGTTTCATGGAGATTGCGCTACAACTTGGCTAGAGAATGGCAATTCTTGCCCTGTTTGCCGTTATGATCTCCTAGCTACCTAGCTTCTATTTTTCTTCTTTCAAAATATAAAACGAAGGAAGAAGCATCTGTTGGGTCCTTCTTTATTTCTTCTTAGATTGATTGATATATTTTATGCTACAATTATCCATGCTACCGAATTACAAACTCTTCTGGTTGAATGTAAAAACCTTATTTGTCTATTTATATTGAAGCCGCCTGCTATATTAACCAATAGCTTTATGTTGACATTTCAATTGTGCTTGTAGGCTTTCAATTGAACTATTTGCGACGCAGTATGATTATCTGATGGAGAATTCCTCTCTTTTAACGGTTAAAAATTTGCCCCCGTCCTTTAGCTTCTGTAAAGCAGCAATTGAAATTCTTAACATATATGGATATGACTTGTTATATAAGTTATTCAATAGATTCTTTATATGACCTCTTTAAGAGAATTTAAATCTTTGAGCTCTTAGAAAAACAAGAAAATTGGATCTTATAATTTGTAACTTTGTTGTCTTTTTTTTTTTTGGGGTGCGGGGGGGGGGGGGTTGGGGGGGTGCGGGTGGGGGTAGGAATACAAATTTGCTATGCTGGCTGCGTATGTTTT
>NW_025887747.1:0-1346 GCF_002878395.1 Capsicum annuum
TTAATTATTATTTTTTTCATTATTATTATTTATCTTTTATTATATTTTTTATTATTTATTATTTAATGTTGTTATTTATTATTTAATTACTATTATCATACATTATTATTATTATTCCTACTTTCATTTAAATAACAGCCTAATCAAAATTACCCTGCATGAATTTGTTATTTTTTAATCCAATTTTATTTAATTTCTTACAATTATAGCCTATTTTTAATTCCCCCATGACATTAAATAACAACCGTCAATCAAAAACCAATCCAACGGTTGATATCAAAAGATCTCTCTTTCCCTATTTCAAACCTACAAACCCTCACTCAAATTTTTTTCCCCAACTTTCGCCTCTATCTCTCCACCTCTCTCTTCTCTTTCTCTACAAACACCTCCATATCTCGATCTTTCCCGTCTCTCCTCCGATCTCTCCATCGCCAATTGACCACCAAAACCACACCTTCAGCTCTGAGTCCTCGTCGACATGCCGCTATCTCCGGCGAACAGCCTTCGCCGTAGCTCTTCCTTCTCCTCCATATGCGCCGCCAGCTCCTACCCCAAGCGAGTCCAGCCGCTGCTCCGATGGCCAGCCCCCTCCCTTCTCATCCTCCACTGACGAACGACCCGCCAAGCCTCCACGTCGCCGCTCCATCCTCTGTCCTCCAGTCGCCTTCTTTCTCCCCTCCAGGAACGTTCAACAGCTGCGACACAGCCTCAACTCCTCTCCCACAGTGATACCTCCGGCAAACACCTTCGGCATTCCAACCATGCAACCCTTCCTCATTAAAAATGAATAATCCGTCTTCAGGTTTGATCTCGTGTTTGAAATATGTGTGTGACCTTTAGTACTATTTCTTCATCTGTGTCTCTCATAAGTGTGGCCGCGTTTGATTTTTGCTGAATAAATTTGTTGATTTTAAGTCTGTGATTTTCATTCGACCCTATTTGCATGTCCTGCTTGATTGAAATTTCGTGACGCTTAACTTGAATGGTGAGTCAATTTGTTCGTCTCTCTCTGGTATGTGCAAACACGCCTAACTTCTTGCAACTTCACATTTTTTATGCCTCTTAGTCAATATGGGTAATGTTGTATGGGAAAAGCATGGATGTGACGATTCGAGGATTTTTTCGTAAATCTTTAATAAGGCTAATATGTGCACGTTTTCACTCTTTGAGTATGATCCTGTACCAATTTGATTTGGGAAAATCATCTCAGTAATTGATTTTTTATTTTTTGGATTTTTCGTAAATCTTTAATAAGGCTAATATGTGCACGTTTTGACTATTTGGGTATGATCCTGTACCAATTTGATTTGAGAAAAGCATCTCAGTAATTGATTTTTTTTTTTTTG
>NW_025887748.1:0-2196 GCF_002878395.1 Capsicum annuum
CCGATCTGTTCAATTCATGCACTATAGAACCATAAACATGAATCCAACATATGAGTCTTCCATTGCAATAGATGACTCATCTGTCGCAACAGATGACTCTTATATTGGATTCATGTTCGGGTTCTATCCATTGTTAAAAAAATAAAGTAGTAGTGTATCCAAATGACAAATTCAACTAAAAATCATAATTACTAACCAAAGTCACCTATTAAGTAATGCCAAGTGATGTACAAAACAGAATTTAACCTAAAAAATTGGTCAAGTAGCAGCAGTAACAGTAACAATAACAACAATGGTCAACAAAAATAAGAAGGTGATGAATAAAACAACAGCAACAATGAACAATAAAAATCGCTAAGGGGGAGAAAACAACAATAAATGAGAAGATAGAGAAACACGTGTTTTATTCCTTTCATTTTCTGTTATATTAGGTTTTACATTTGGATCAAAGTGTAAATTAAAAAACTTATGTGTAATTCTCAAACTTCCCCAACTTTCTTAATCCATAATAAAGTAATTACCACCTACACTCAATTATTAAAACTTGAGTCACCTACACCTCATTTTAAAACTGTTTTTTCACTTTTAACTAAATTGCCCACTCGACATAATTATCGGCTAGACTATTCTCCTTTATTAAATATAGATATAAAATAAATATAAAACAATTAGTAATCTATAAAATTGATTTTCTTTTTGTCAAATCTCTTTTATTATATATAGAAATGAAATAAATATGAAACAATTTATAATCTACAAAATTAATTTTCTTGTTGTCAAATAAAAAGTGGCTAGTTCTCGAGATATCACTTGGCGTAATTATAGGTTAGAAAATTCTTCTATATTATATTTATAGATATGGAATAAATATGAAACAACTAAAAATCTACAAAATTGATTTTTTTTTGTTTTCAAATGTCAAGTAGCTAGTTCTCAAGAATCATTTTACATAATAATAAGTTGTATTATTCTCTTTTATTATATACAAACATGAAATAAATATGAAATAATTAATAATCTAAAAAATAAATTTTTTTTGTTGTCAAATCTCCATTATTATATATATAGATATAAAATAAATATGGAATAAAAATAAAATAATAAATTATTATTTTATTTGTATTTTTTTTTCTATTAAAAATTTAGTAAATCATTCTAAAAAAAAAAATCAACATGCATATATATAAATATATATATATATATATATATATATATATATATATATATATATATATATATATATATATGAATAATTATGAAATAAATATAGAAACAATTAATAAATAGTTAATAATCTACAAAATTCCTTTTTTGGTTGTCAAATATCCTTTATTAGATATATAGATATGAAATAAATGTTAAAAAAATTAATAATCTAAAGAATCTAGCCTATAATTATGCAAAGTGACCTTTTGAGAACTAACTACTTGTCATTTGACAATTAGAAAATTAATTTTATAGATTATTTGTTATTTCATATTTATTTTATATATATATATATATATATATATATATATAGAGAGAGAGAGAGAGAGAGAGATTATTAATTATTTAAATTTTATTTAATAAATATTTCATATTTATATATAATAAAGAAGAATTGTCTAGGCTATAATTATGTCAAGTGTCATCTTGAGAATTAGCTACTTGACATTTGATAAAAAATATTGATTCTTTAGATTATTAATTGGTTCATATTTATTTCATATCTATATATGTAATAAAAGAGATCTGGCAACCAAAAAATGAATTTTGTAAATTATTAACTATTTCTTAATTGATTCTTTATTTATTTTATGTATACATATATAATAAAGGAGATTTGACAAAAATAATAATTATTTTATAGATTATTAATTGTTTCATATTTATTTCATATCCATATATATTTAATAAAGAAGAATAGTTTAGCCTATAATTACCCCAATTGACTTTTTTAGAATTAGCTATTTGACTTTGAAAAACATAAAAAAAAATTGTAGATTATTATTTTTTTATATTAATTCAATATTTATTTTATCTCTCTCTCTCTCTCTCTCTCTCTCTCTCTATATATATATATATATATATATATATATATGAAATAAATATGAAACAATAAATAAGCTACAAAATTGTATTTTTGTCAAATCTTCTTTATTATATATAGCTATGAAATAAATAAAGAAATAATTAAAATAATTAATAATCTAAGAA
>NW_025887749.1:0-2743 GCF_002878395.1 Capsicum annuum
ATGTTTGGTTGGCTTAAATATTTTGTAAAATCTTTTCCAAATGAACTTATTTTTGTCAAATTTAAGAAAAATGACTTCCCTTCAAAAAGTAAGGAAAACACTCTCTTTCAACCTCACACCTTAATTTTCCACCCTAACTCAAGTTTCAGGTATCGATTATTGATATTAACTCGAGATTCAGCTTGCGTCCTAACTCCCGATTCTCGACTCAGGACTCAACTCTTGATCTCAATTCAAGATCTTACCCTCAATCCTGATTCAAGCACAGAATCTAGGATCTGACCTCGAGACCCAAAACCTGACCTCTATTTAGGATGCCTACCTCAACAAACACAACAAATACCAATAAAATTTGATCACAACAGATGTATTTGAAAAAAATTAAAATTCAAGTTTCACTATTTTTACAATAATGTCTGAGAATTGGAATAAAAAAAAATCTTATTTCTTAGGTTTCTCTTTCTTTTTAGATCTTTAAAAGTCAAAATAGTTAATCCATACTTGAAAAGAATGCAACTAAAGTTCTTCTTTTTCTTTGTTAATTAAAAACCCCTAATTTTTTGAAAAGCATCAAAAAGAAAAGTCTTTTTCCGTGAAGAGAGAGATTAACAGTTACAAGGAAAGAAGGAAGGATGAAGAAGTCGAATGGGGGGTCTTCGGAGGTTGAAATTCACCGGAGATGTTGTCGACGACGATCTGTTGGAAAAATAAAAAAGTTTTGTTGGGAAGAATTTTGAATTTTGAGAGGCAAAACATTTCAAGTTGAGAGGATCGATTTTTTTTTTTTTGAAAACTGATATGAGAATAATGACTGGGGTCCCTTGTTTTTATTAACAATTAATTAAGTTGTGATTTTTTATATTGTAAGAAAAATTTAACAAGTTTTAAAAATATTAATTTGATCCATAGTTAACTTAATCAAATTTTTAACCTTAATCTTGGTCAATGTCACTAATCTTTTATCCATGACTTAGAGACACCTTCTGTTCAATTTTCTCAATACTTATTTTCTCAATTTTATACACATTACTACCCAATCCTTGAACAAAAAGCTCCTTACTTCAGTTTTTTCTTCCTACGGTATCAGAAACTCGGACGATGACATCCTACCCAACTCTGATCAATCCAACCCAAATTCGAATACGATGGATAACTACAGATGTAATGGGTAGCGCCATGTCTTCTCGGCTTCTCTCCACAAGCTATTTCATCACAATCTATGTCCGCGGTCCTTCTAAAGTTGTTCATCCCCAATCTCAAGGTGCTCTTCTTGCTAATTCCCCAACTGATCTTTGGAGTACTGATGTTATTTTCACTATGTTAGGATACCCATCAGATGTTCGGGTAACTGTTTCTCTTTTCTCTTTTATTGATTCATGCATCATCAAAAAATTCAACTATCTTACATTTTCATATGCATTAATCACAGTCATTTCTCAGTTTCACATAAATATGGTTACTTTTAGCATTTAATTTTTAGATCACTATAACCTCATGTTGTTATAGTTTAGAAGTAGTACATTGATAGTGCCTAGTAAACTGAGTTGTTAAACTTTAATATTTTCCTCATTGTACTTTTCTGATTAGATTCCCATTGATTATTTTGGATTGTCACTTCGGATTAATACCTGAACATGTTGTAATTTGTTTAAAATAAACATTGTATTATTATATTTTGTAATTATGGTTGTTATTTGACAAATGGGTTGATATTCTTTTATGTTCTAACTCTATTTTCAGAAAATATTTTCTCCTATTTTACTTAGATGACTCTTGATAGAAAATACTTTTTTGTTTGTTTGTGTTTTGGCAATTGCTAGATTTGTACGAGCAAATTTTGCGATTCATGAATCCCTCTAAGTGAGTTGGCTCAATGAAGGAAATATATATGTGGCTCAATTAGCTTAATCTCTTGCTTGGGTTAAGCATAAAATGTTGTAACTCATTTGTTATTTCAAGCTAGGGTGTTAACCCCTATTAAGTTTATTAGAAAAGCTAGTAATATCATGCTTGAATATGTATTATGAGGAACCTGCAGTAGGTTTTTATGTTTTGCGATATACTATGCTAGTATATATACTATGAAAAATTTGTATCAGATTTTACTATTTTGCGATATAATATACTTCATAATTCTATCTCATCAACTGTGTCACCTAGTAGATGAGATGCAGATAGTATTATTCTTCTCATCTGTTAACTAGGTGTTATTAGAACTCATTTTGTGTTTCGTTCGATAGCTATGGATCTGGATTTGCAGTGCACGTAAGCAATTTGTTTATTAAAGGTTAAGATGTTTACCATGTCAACTACATAACAATAACAATATATCTAGTATATTCCTACAAAGTGAAATACTGAGAGGATAAAGTGTATGTCACTACCTCAGAAACTACACATCTTTTTTTTTTAATACAAAGTTGATAAAATGACCAATTTACCCTTGTATTTATTTGAGTTTGTAATGTGAACGCCTCTACTTAGATCTTCGTCATCTGAACCCTTAAACTCAATGAATCACAATATTTTGAACCCCTTTGACTGTTGACTAAGTCTAGGTGACACTTAATTGGTGAATTGGAAAAAAAAAAAGTGTGTGCTTTCAGACATATAAAGCTCGTGTGCACACAATTTTTAATTAAAAATAATTTAAATAAAAGCCACTCTTTTCTTCTTTATACACCTCCACCCACCCGCATAGTTTCATTACCCTAAGCCATCCCTCCATTTTCATCACCTTCAA
>NW_025887750.1:0-2179 GCF_002878395.1 Capsicum annuum
CCTAATAATTAAATAAACTTTAGCTGTATCGCCTTATTTATTAGTAAATGTTAACTATTTTTTGAAAATTTGCCTTAATTTAAATCTAAATGAGCAAATTTCATTCCGCCCATTTACTTTTGACCCGACCCGTTTACGTATTTCACTCTCAAAAATCCAGATTTGAATTCACTATTCGCCTTCTAGTTCAAAAATCAAAATTTCCGAAAAAACAAAAAGCCGTTTCCAATTTTTCGTCTTAAATTACATATAAAAACTTAAAAATAATTTAATTTATTTCACAATCAAACGTAACTTTAATTTTTAAATTATCTCTTATTTTAGAAATACATTTTTTTCTTTTTCTAATTTTACAGTGAAATATGATTAGACACCTAGTAAAATAATGTGTAATGAATAACTTGTTTCTATACAAGTCTAGAAACCCAAAACATAATTCCCCCTCTTTTATCATCGTTTCTTATAAATATAAAGAGATATTAATACAATGAAAAAAGAATATATAAAAAAGAGTAGTAAATAAGGTTAACTTAATTAAATTTGTTTCCAGTTAATATTTTTATTAAGGAGCATGCATGCAAGCATATAAGTAACAAATATTAGGGAATGGCGAAATTATTCCTTTTTATTCTTAGTATAAAATAATCATATAAATAATTAATAACAATTAACTTTAAATTTTTAAAATATTATTTTTTGGGTTCATTTTACTTGTTGCTTTTTCGTTTTCGAGTTCAACTCATATAAATGATCAATATTTTAAAATATATTTTTTCTTCATATTAACATGAAAAGGATTGCAACTTATAATATTTTTCGTATAACTTTCAATCATCTAAATTAAAATTTTAAAATATTAAATTATATATATTATAAATTAATTAAAAATTATACCTAAAAAAATGTGATAAGTAAAAGTACACAAAAAGAATAATAAAGTTAAAACACATTCCTAATAAAAAATAAACTCCTAATTTATTACTAAGCATGAGTCTTCCATGCTGTACTCATCTCTAACGTTACTCTTAGAGCTGTCAATACAGGCTGATCCAGATCATTCGAGCTAGCTCATACGGACTTTAAAGTTTGATAGGCCAGGTTGGACTCATCAACATGACAGGTCAGAAAATAGCAAGCCCAACCCACACGCTATGGGCTGCGAACCCCACAGGTCAACTCACTTTTTAAAATATATTATTTTTATAATCTTAATTAAAATTTAAATTATTAATTATATAAATATGTACAATATAATATTACATGAAGTCACTACTTGTTAATCAAGTGTCAAATTTACAAAAAAAAAAAAAAAAATAAACAAATAATTTGTGAAATTAAATAACTTTTAAGACCAAATTCAAATCAAATATAGATATTGAAAGTTAAAGGAAACTGTTAATGAGTAACAATATAACTAGCTAAATAATAATATTAACCTATTTTTATTTTAATTGATCAGAATAAAATACAAAGAAATGTCAATATTTAGTCATTTAAAAGTTAAAATGAAGGTCTCAAAAAAAAAAAATTCTCATGATAATTATGAGTTATAGCGTGTTCAACATCGCCACATTATCTTCATTAAACATATTTGATTTCTTAAAAAATTTAGTATTTTAATTATTTATATATTTTATAAAAATATTTAATGTTTAAATATGTATGATGATGGTTCAAATAGACTTTGAGTTTGGATTGTTTTTTAATTTTTACTACTCTAATCTATTTTTAAAATTTTTTTTGGTGGAAATAGAAGAATTTTATTGAAGCAAAGTGATCCAACTTACAACTTCTAGTTCATATGTAAACTGTTACTGTTATATTAATCGCACTACTACTTTGGATCATGTACTCTTTTACTCTTTGTTCCAACCATCAAATTTTAATTTCCCAGCATGATGTAGTTTGCCTTGTGACATTTAACCATTTCAACAAGCCTCTTTAGATTGTGCTAAAGAGTATGTACAGTCATAAAAAAAAAGTGAGAGACTGTCAGTTAAAAAATTTTGTTCTTAAACGGACTGTAAAAATAAATAATCCAATCCTATTAAATTATAGAATGAGCGAAGTAACCCAACGAGCCTAACTCATATTGACTTGGACAATTTATTTAGTTCAGCTGGCTCAGCTTGAAGCCTCCACGTGTCCCACTCTATACTCATTTCTTGCTAATCCTTTT
>NW_025887751.1:0-651 GCF_002878395.1 Capsicum annuum
GCTACACTAACCCAGAAATACCTCGTCCAAGTAGAAAAAGAGGGAGCGTTAGACTCCGAGAAGAATGAGGCCAAGCCTCAAGATGGAGAGAAATTTGATGATGAGGTACAAGAAGAATGTAAAGAAAAGAGGGAAAGGGAAAGGGAATCCATGGGTAGTGAAGTTGGAAGGGAAAAAAATGCTTGATTGTGGATTTTATCCATAAAGAACCCTTGTTACTCACTAACCCAAGTGCTAGTATTTTGCCTAGCATTGGTTCATATGCAGGTACAAGATGATATATTCCCAAAGGAGAATCCAAAAAAAATCCATCCCAAACATGGTGTTCCAATTGCATTCTTGGTCGAGAATTCAATGCAAGTGGGCTGCCCTAGTACAAACCAAGGTAAAATTGGTACACTTTACACTTCCTTATGTTTAAAAAGTTGTGATGTGGATATTAATATCCAAGTTGATGTGGTTTCGGGTATAGATAGTGTAGAAGTTCAAGCATCCTTCCTTGGTAGTATTTTGGGTGTGTATAATAATCAATGTACTCCTAAGAATAGCTCACTACTTGAATAGGTAAATGGTATGATTAAAAATTTTCAAGTTAGTGTTGATGCTTGTAATGTTGATCTAGATAATGAATATGGTCCTTTGAACTTGTGT
>NW_025887751.1:751-10520 GCF_002878395.1 Capsicum annuum
ATGCTTGTAATGTTGATCTAGATAATGAATATGGTCCTTTGAACTTGGGTAATGAAATCCATGATATTAGTCTTGTTCATAATGACCATGTGTATGTCAAAGTTGTGAGTAATGCCTTGGGTGATTGTGGGCTTGATTCTCTAGTAAAAGGAATGAGTTGCCTCAGCTTATGCCCTTGGCTACTTTATCCATTTGATCCCCGTGCATTAGTGGGGTGGGAAAGAAATTGTCTCGATTTGTGCTCATTCTCCCTTGATGTTAGCCTTATCCCTATCCTTTGTAATGCTCATACTAAATATTTCATTGTCAAAACAATGGATTGCAGATTGTATTTTAAAAGTGTAACCCCTCGGTATGAAGTCTTCACACTTGATTCCTTCTTATACTACCACTTTACCTATGATGATAACCATGTTGATTTTGAATGTGTATTATGTAGAGGTAGTAAGTTTGGTGGCTGATTTCCATGTTTGAATGATAATGATATGTGGGTAAGGTGGACCTTAGGATCAATAGCGACACTATATTTGATGAGGTCCTTTGTTGAGGTAATGAAACAAATGTATCTTATGGTTCCTAAGCCAAAGTTAGTCTTACCTTTTGGGAATAGTAGGGCCATCAAAACCATTATAGTTTCCTTATCTCTTGGTATTTGCCAAAACCACATCCTTTGTGCCATTCATGCTAAACTTTTCATATCATACACAAAGGACCCATGGATGTATTTCAAATGTGAACAACCTTGGCTTATTGATATATGTGATGGTCTTGGGTTGCACTCCTCTTCCCTTGATGTCTATCTTAGCCAAGTCCTTTGTGATGTTTGTATTAAGTGTTTCATGATCATAACAAATAATTATTGGATATATTCCAAAATTGTACCCCCTTGGCGTGATTAAATAATTTGTGACACTAATGCTAATCCTCATACCATGAGAATTGTGTGCTTGTTTCCCTCTCTTTGGTTTTGCAAGGTGTAAATTTAACGACAAATTCCTTTCAAGATGGAGAGGATGATACAAACGTAAAGAGCACAAGAATTACAAGTGATACGAGTTCAAAGAGGGTACAAACATAATTAGCCATACTCTAACCATATCCAAGAAGAGGGAAGAGTGTGAAGGCCTTTGCAAAAGAGTGGAAAATGGGAATCGAGAGCTCAATACCATTCCTTAGGAGCCAAGCTCAGGAACTACAACGTCTTCAAGGCACATTCATGAAGATGGATGTGTTTGAGCATGTCTTAAGTTCGTCCAAGAGAGTATATGTATTAAAGTGTGAAGACATGCCTTGAGTGTCATAAAAAAACTACAAGGCTGCCCCATTTATACACTCCAAACCCACTCCCTTCATTAAGGGTAAAAGTGTCATTTCCCCTCTCTTTTGTAATAGACTATAAGTAGGAACCCCTTAGTCTTATTTGCTTAGTTAGCTCATTTTAAAATTACTTTATAACATTGAACACCATATTTTATCTCAAGAAGAGAGTAGACCACCAAACATTTTAAGCTTCACAAGTGAAAGGTTTCACTTGTGTTGTGAGACGGCTAGAAACGAGAGTGATTGAGTGAACCGAGTTTCTCTTATTTTCCCGTAAGAAATTGGTTCTTGTTAATGTGATTTGTAGAGGTTTTAGAGTTTGATACACTCTTTAGTTGCTACATTTTATATTCTCTTTGTATCAAGTTATCTATCTCTTTACTTTCAAGTTTGTGTGTTTGTTATTTTCGTTTGATGTCTTGTACGTGTGGACTGTTTTGTGAGTTTGTGGACTATTTTATGCTCTTGTAGATACCGTTTGGTATCATTTGGTATCAGATCCATTATTGATTTCGTTCCCACGAGATCAATCTTGGGATTATTCACTTAAAAATAAAAAAATGTTGAAAAGCTGAAAAAACTCAAAAATAGTAATTTGTCCACGTTTTTGTGTTTAGGCCGAAATTTGAAATCTAGTTTCCTTGTGTTTTTTGTGTGTTTTGTGTGTTCTAGTGTTAGATCTTTGTTTTCTAACATTAGAAGAGGTGTCCAAGGTCGAAAATCTCACAAAAAGAAGTTATTCTACGGGTTTGGTGTCATGGCCGAAGTGTTGTTATTGTTTGACCGAATTTGTGTCTAGATTTAGTTGTTATTTTGCTTGTCTTAGTAGTTTCTTATGTTAGCTTGTTGTTTCCCTAGCACACTTGAGTCTAAGTTCCATGATTTGAGCTTTTATTTAGTGTTATTGAAGGGTTGGGCGGATTAGATATTGTTATTGTTCATGAGTGTTCTTGTTGTTGTTCATATTGTTCTTGAGATGAATGTTCAACAAAAGGCTTGTTTGATTTGAAAAAGGGAAGAGAGAGGCAAAGTCTTGTGTTAATTAGATGACTGATTAGATCTTTTATCCTTTGGTTAATATATATTATTTAATGGTTAAGAAGATAGGTTATTATATTTTGATTAAAGAATTTATTTATTTTTTATTATTAACAAAAGGGGAGAAGGGAAATTATTTTAACAGAAAAATAATACACATACACACAAAACATCGGCTCTCTCGCTCTCTTTACTCCTCCTCTTTCCTCATCTCTCCAATAAAACATCGGTGTCGCCTCCACTTCCTTCACCTAGCGACCACAAGGGCTGCACCCACTTCCCCCCTTCTCTTTGATAATCTCGTTGCTATTTGCTCGAGCAAAAAGCCACCGCTAAAATAGCCGCCAAACCTCGACCACACAACTCCGGCGACCACCGTCTTCCACCCCCAACACCACCTTTCCCTCACTCTCTCTCCTCCAAACTCACCGGTGCTACCCATAGCAACACCAACAACTACCCTTTTCCAGCGAACCACCACCACACTGCCCATCCTCCTCTTGCCGTCGCCATCCACTCCACCAACTGGGCCTCTCCCACTCCCGTTTATCATAAATTTGGTTGGATTTATGTCTTTCCTAGTGTTACTATTATTGCATTTGTTTGATTGCTATTTTCTCTAATTTTTTGATTGGTTCGTTGTAGTTTCAACATCCTCCTTACTCGCTTCATTTTCTACCATTTTTATCTAATTGTTATTGTTATTGTTATTGTTATTGTTAAGAATGACGTAATTTGATGTTGTTTGCTTTAAACTTTTGGCTGACCAAAGCTTCTGGTGATTATGTTGCATTTTTCAGTGACATTTGCATTATCTTTTTGGGTGAATAGTGTTAGTTTGTTCATATTTAGCTGGCTTTGGTATTAAATTTTTTTAAGTGATTACTTTTTATTTTCTATTAGTAGTATTTGATAATTCTACTTTGCAATTAATTTGGTAGTTTAATTTTATTTTTTCTATGTTAGTTGGCACTATTTCGCTTGTAATAATTATTGGAAACTAATTGTGAATGGTTCAAACCATTTCCTTTATTATTTTGTTGATATTTTGGTGGTTGATGAAAAAATTTGTTGTCGATTTTCGAAGCCTCCACAAATAAAAAGATGGATATTACAAATACGTAATAAAATAAATAAATTCGGACGATGACGAAATTTTTATAACAACACAAAAAGTTTTATGATTCGTATCTTGGCAAGACGATTTCGGACGGCTAATAAATCAGCAACCACTTCGTAGCCATGTCGTATTTAAAATCTAATCTGAGCCTACCTTTTAACGAAAAAATATATTTTTTTATACATATATGCACATATGTTCTTAATTTATTTTGATACTTGTTTATTTGTTACTAACATTTTACTACAAGTGTTTACACAAGTTATTGGGAATATTTATTGAGAATGGCATGCAAACAAGATTTTAATTTTTATGTTTGTATTTTATATTCTTACACTTGTAAAAATAGCGATTATAGTGAAAATTTTATTTTTTTGGTATTGGACGGGGATGTTTTTACTTACACAGTATCCATCGCGCGTTTAGGCAAATTTAGGCCATCAATATTTATATTAAATTGATTTAGATATTTAATCAAACAATTCACACTTTTACACTAAAAATATTATGTAGTCTTTTCTTTAAAATAAGTTTTCTTTATTCAATTTAGTCTATTCTTTACATACATCCACTAATATACTTTTGTTTGTATATTTTACGACAACATACATATTATATTATTTAATGCATATATTTATAATTATAAACATTGCCTTTTTCCTTTATCTTTTAATAAACCTAAGTCTGGCCGGAAACCACATTTGTGGATTCTGAAGGATGCCCAATCTCTTTCCTTTGGAGTAATTTAAACCCTTACATAGAATCTAATTTGGTTCATAAATTAAATAAAGTCATACTTGTTAATAAATAATTAGGTTTCCTATTTTTTCTTAAAAATTAGGTGGCGACTCTGTACAAATTAATTCTTTTTAAAGTCCATAATGTCGTGCTTATTTTGACCTTAGGTAAAAATTGAGTATGACAGCATGTACCTCCCGAATCCTCAAATTTCCCCCCCAAAAATCCTCCTCTTGCCTTCTTTCCCTCAATTTCTATTTATAGGGAAAATATTGGTTTTCATCTAAAAAATAACCGTTAGGAAAGGAGAAGAAATAAACCAGTAAAGAAAAACATATCCCTAAAATTCGGATTCAAATTGACAGCTTTTGATTCAAATTAGATTTTGGGGTTAGAGACACATAATCTTGAATCAAAAGTCAACAATGATAGCTCTAAGTTTGAGAATGGCAGAGATAAGATGGAGAGAGAGGTTTCTATGATTTAAGGGTTCGTTGTCGTTGGGTCGGGTTGTAGCCGTTGTTGGGTATTGGGTTGAAATTGTTGTTGGACACGTTGAATTTTGCGTTGAAATTGTTGCTATTGTTCGATGTTGTTGATATTGTTGGATTGTTGTTTGGTTGGAGCTGTTGACATTGATATTGTTGTTAATGACTGATGGCTGGTGGGTTTGGCTGTTGTCGGTTGTTGATGTTGAAGTTGTACGTTGTTCACTGGTGTTGTATTGCCGGGTAAAGGTTGAAAGGAGAAGAAAATTGAGCCTGGGTTGGGGTTATTTGGAGAGTAGGCCGATTGGGGTATAGGATTATTGGGCTAGGTTAGGGCTGTTAATTAGGCCGGGCTGGGTCAACCCGGAACCGCCCCGTTACGTTTAGTCTGTTTAAATAAAATATACTACAATATACACACACACACACACACACACACTATATATATATATATATATATATATATATATATATATATATATATAGTTATATACTAATTTACAAAATATATATACATGTATATGTTAAATATATACTACTTTAGAGTCTACATTCTATATATACACATATATACGTACCATTTAATATATGTACTACTTTAAAAATATTCTCCAAGATATATACTACAATATAATGATATTTATACTAATTTATAAAACTTATGCACATGTATACATTAAATATATACTACTTTAGAGTCTATAGAAGATATATATACACATATATACGTACCATTCAATATATACGTACTACTTTAAATAAAATATACTACAATATATATATTAAATATAATGATATATATACTAATATATAAAACATATACACATGTCTACGTTAAATATACACTACCTTAGCGTCTATAGAAGATATATACACATATATACGTACCATTCAATATATATCTACCACCTTAAATAAAACATATACTGCAATATATATACTACAATACACACACACACACACAAACACTATATATATATATATATAGTTATATATTAATTTATAAAATATATGCACATGTATACGTTAAATATACACTCTTGTAGAGTCTATATTCTATATATACACATATATACGTACCATTCAATATATTTAATACTTTAAAAAATATGCTACAAGATATATACTACAATATAATGATATATATACTAATTTAGGAAACATAGACACATGTATACGTTAAATATATACTACTTTAGAGTCTATAGAAAATATATACACATATATACGTACCATTCAATATATGTACTACTTTAAAAAATATGCTACTTAATATAATAAATTAATAATACTTGATAGTAAATTAGTAATATATTTAAATTAATTATTTAATTTAAACTAGAAATTCAATTTAAATCATTAAATGAAAAGAGGAGTGAATGAATGTTATATTTTATTAATTGTAAAATGATTCAAAATTTATAATGTACATGAATGAAAAATCTACAAAGTTCTAATCATTTTTTCCAACTCATCTATGTTAATATCAACGGAAACTTGCATACGATAGTCAAAGTCAATGGGGGCAAAACCATGCATTGGACTTGATTCTGCTGAGTTCTCTTTTGAAGTCATAATTTCTTCAAGTTTCTGGTCGTCCTTAGGCTCCACCTCCATTCCTTGATTTCTTCGTTCCGCTCTAATCCAATCTCCAAGGCAAACTAGAACATTTATAGCATTTCTTCCTAATGAGTGTCGGTTGTCTTCAAGTTGCTGTCGTCCCTGACTAAAAGCGCTCTCTAATGCAACGGTTGACATTGGAACATTCAATATATCTCTAGCTAATCTTGAAAGCACAAGATATTGTGTTTCATTATTCCTCCATCAATCCAACATGTTGATCCGTCGTCTGCGATCCTCTATCAGCATTCGAAGATAATACTTAAGCTCTTACCAATAAGTTGTTGTGTAAGCTCCCGCCTCAACACTGTTCCAACAATTTAAATCATAAAAGTAATCAGAAAAACCACTATGTGCCGGCCTTTTAGAAGATGATGGCTCCTCGAGAGGATGAGGAGCAACAGTTGGAGTGATATTTGTCAGTACAGCTAAATCAAGTAAATCAGCATAATGGTTATATAGTTTATCTATGTAACCGTTCGCATCAGTCATAGCCGTCCTCAAATTTAGTTGTTCTTATTCTTCTTCATCAGAATCATTATTAGTATTTATCTCCAAGTTAGAATAAATAAGAGTACTAAAGTGGTACATAGTATTATATTTCATACACGGATTTAGCATAACATCAACCAAATAAATAGGGGGATCAAAAAAAAATATTTTTTAAATTTAGTAAACATAGCACCAACAGCTTCCTTGTAACCTTCTTTATTATTATAGTCTTTGAGCAAACTAGAAATATCAGTTATATATGCTAAAATATTACAAACAGTAGGATAATAAGCACCGAAAAATTCAACCGTAGCTATATAATTTTTTTTCAAAAACTTAACGATCATCAATTACAGCCCAATCAGAATCATGTAGCATACATTCAGCCGAATCAGCAAATGAATCACAATGTTGGTTAAAAGATAGTGTACTAGGAACTCAATATTTGTGACAAGTTTTTAAAAAATCATACGTAGCATTCCATCTAGTATCACATTCTTCAGACATTAATATTGGTGCAAGTCCATTTTGTTCACATTTAACTTTAAAGTTTCTAATTCTTTTTCTTCGATTATTTCCTTGAATAAAACCAACAACAAGCCGAATTTTTTCAATATAAAGCTAAAAAAACTTAAGACCATCTTTTACAATTAAATTATATATATGACAAGCACACTTAACATGAAATATTTTAGGTAACGGCGAAGATAGATTAGATTTTAACTTTGTAATAACAGTTTTGTTGTTAGAAACACTATCAAAAACAATACATAAGATTTGATTTTCAATACCATAAAATTCTGCAACTTTAGCAATCGAATCATCAATAAAATCTCCAGTATGTTTACAATCTTCATCATACAAAAAAGCTAGAATACGTTTTTGCATAACAAAATTACTATCTATCCAGTGACAAGTAATGGTTAAATAATCATTTTTATTAACAACACGACCAAGATTAGAAGTTAGAGCCATTCTACATGGAATATTTTTTAACAACATAGATAAATAAAAATCATATTGTGAATGAAGTCTAAAAATATCGGCCCGACAAGTACTTCTAGGAATACCATTAAACATAGGATTATAAATTGTTTGAATATAATGAATAAAAGCATCAGAAGAAGGAAAACTGAAAGGAAAATAACCCACAGCTACCATTTTTGCTATTTCTTCCCGGTCCCTCAATTTATTATACTTCTTCATTACCTGACCGGTTGCTGGGTCCATTCTAGTTTATGTTGGCCCACCAACATCTGCACCACTTTTTTCAATATGTTACTCTCTTTCGTGATTATCACTTATATGTCTCATTAACGTACCCGTACCCCCATGCGTGCCTCCTCTTTTATGCTTATATATTTGTTGACAAACATTGCATTGCACCTCAGTATTTGATATACGTGTAAAAAATTTTCATGCAATAATAGTTGTTTTACGAGCTCTTGGGGTACGGGGAGGACGATTAACCAATTTAGATCTAACATTAGCATTTCTTACTGCGGGTGTCTCACCAATATTTTCATCATCTTTATCTAAATTAATCGCATCTACTATATTTTCTTTTTCTATACCATAATTTTCCTGAGCTTCTACATAATCCATATCGTGAGCACCTACACCTATTTCTTCCTCAAAAGATTAACTAAGTGGTACTGGAGGCGGAGACACACGAGTATATCTACTACTTGAAGTACGTCTACCGCTAGTAATTCGCTTTTTACTGCCACTGCCACTTCCAAGATAATTTTTTTTGAACTTTTAGTGGCGAGGTTTCTTAATTTATCCATAATATAAATTAAACTAAAAAAAATTCAAAATACACAAATATAATAAAATTAAATTTTCAACAATTAATACACTAATTAAAAATTAAAAGTAAGAGATAAAACGACAATATCAAATTTTGAAAGTATCCGAAGGTTCGACTTTAGAAACTTCCACTTGTACTTTGTAATCGCAAAATTTAAAAATTAAATTGAGCACTTTAGAAAATATTTAGAATATTTGAATTTTGAGAATTGAGATTTGAGAGAGAATGAGATTTGAGAGAATGAAAATTGTGTGGAAAATGATTTGAAAGTGTAGGGTATTTATAGAATTTTTTTTGGGTTTAAAAAGATATTTTAATTGATTTTTTTTTTAAATAAAGGCCAATTAGCCTTTTTTGGGGCCCAAACGATAATATATTCGTTGGGCCCAACGGTCAAATGGCTCAAACATTCAAAGACTTAAAAAAAAAGATCCGGGCCAGTTAACAGGCGTGCCTGAACCGGGTTTGGTCTGGGCCGAGTTAACCGGGCTTAAAAAAAATAACCCAGCCTGGGACCCGGGATCCTACAACCCGTGGGCTGACCAGGTCGGGTTGGTTAAGTGGACCGGGTCAAACCGACCCGTTTGACAGGCTTAGGCTGGGTGTTGGTTGTTATTTGGTTTAAGGGAAGGGGGAGTTGGTCTTGTTTCAGTTGGCCCAAATTTTAAAAAAAAAATGGGGAGGGGGCTGTTTTGGGTTTAGGGGTTAGATTAATTAGGATTTAGGACTAATTTATTTAATAAATAGACCTAAATTATAATTTCAGTCAAGTTTATTTAAATTTAACTCATATTGAAAAATCAATTGGTCAATTGCCTTGCAATTGTGGCCAAATTAATTTAAATCATAATCAAATTCAATAAATTGACTAGAATTAAAATAAAATTTGATATGAATTATCAACCGATTTAATTCGGAGCTTCTTGGTTTAACAAAATCAAACAAATATCTTTCCGAATAAATTATTTTTGACAACAAAAAAATATATTTAAATCAATTTTCAAGATAACCCTTGATAAAAATTCAATTTTTCATAAAAATAATTGTTTAAATAACAAAATATACAATCTCTTAAATACGAAAATATACAATCGCTACTTAAAATGACAAAATTACGTACATAAATATTTTGAAAAGCTT
>NW_025887752.1:0-1447 GCF_002878395.1 Capsicum annuum
TATCTGTAGAGCCATCGAGTTTTCGACCAAATTCCCCAATGAAATCACTGACAAAACTCAGCTTCAAAGGTTTTTAGGAAGCCTTAATTATGTAGCGGATTTCATCCCTAATATTAGGCAGGTCTGTGAACCACTTTACAAACGCCTTAAGAAAAATCCAGTTCCGTGGAGTTCTGAGCAAACCAATGCCATTATAAAGATTAAGTCTTTAGTAAAAAACCTTCCTTGTCTAGGTATCCCCAATCCCGATGCCTATATGATTGTAGAAACCGATGCTTCAGACTTAGGATATGGAGGTATCCTGAAGCAAAAGGTAAATGATAATTCCCCAGAACAATTAGTTCGGTTCACCTCAGGAGTCTGGAATTCCGCCCAAAAGAACTACAGCACTGTCAAAAAGGAAGTTTTGTCTATAGTGCTATGTATCACGAAGTTTCAAGATGACCTTATTAATAAGGAATTTCTTCTCAGAGTCGATTGCAAATCAGCTAAAGAGATTTTACAAAAAGATGTTAAAAATCTCGTTTCAAAACAAATATTTGCTAGATGGCAAGCTCTCCTATCTAGCTTTGATTTCCAAATTGAGTTTATTAAAGGAGAAACTAACTCCCTCCCCGATTTTCTAACAAGAGAATTTCTACAGGGCCATGAGACCTATACTCTCGGGCAGTAGCCCCAAAACGGAGCAGCAACGAATGGCTAGACCATTCGACCCACCAATGCCAGCCACAAATCCGTTACGACCGACAGTCCCACAGAGGCCAGCTATCAAGACAGAAACTCTCAACAAATACTCTGCCCTGACAGAAGTACAGTTCCCTAAACTATCTCCACCAATGCCGACAAAATTGGTCGATTTAAAAACAAATTTGCCCCTGGACAAAGGATCATCAGCAGCAAGCTCTTCCTCTATCCAGACTAAGCAAAGTTATGCTATGAAGGCCCCAGAGACCTTCGCCCAAGCAGTAAATCCTACTGCAGCTAAAGTGATTCCTTCCTCTCCTACTAGAGAGGAATTCAAGTTCGTTATCTCCACGGTAATGCCTATTATTGCTCTAGACAAGGCTTACGAAGGATATGCTATCAACCAGCTAATCAAGCCTGTATACACTAATAACAACTTTGTGGACACTGAAGATCCACTGAAAACTAGAAGATATTATGAAGCTATTTTGGTCGACACGGATTCGATTGAAGTAGAGCATACTCTGGATAGCAACAATCCAGATTATATTAGTTACTCAAAATTCACCATAAAAAGGATATTGACTCCTTTCAATTGGTTTGTTGATCACTTACATACTCCTATTGCTCTATCAATGCCTCACCGGCCTCAGACCTATAATTGGCATGATTACAGAGCAGCATGGTTTAATTTCATTTATGTTCGCCCAGGACATACATGGTTTGTGAAATACTGCCCCGCCATGATCGAAGCCACTATACC
>NW_025887753.1:0-1497 GCF_002878395.1 Capsicum annuum
TTTTTTTTAATGTGGTTTGGTTGGTGACTTAGTTACTTAAATATGGTTAAGTGAAGGGACTTTAAAGGAGATTTTGTTGTTTTGAATGTGTTTTGTTTGATGACTTAGTAATTTGAAAATGGTTGAGAGCAAGAACTTTAAAGAGTTTTTTTGTTTTGAATGTGGTTTGTTTGGTGACTATGTCACTTGAAAATGGTTAAGTGTTGGAACTTTAATTGGGTTTTTTTTTGGAATGTGGTTTGGGAATATAGTTTGTTTAATGACTTAGTTACTTGAAAATGGTTGAGTGCAGAAACTTTAAAGGGGTTTTTTTGTTTTGAATATGGTTTGTTTGGTGACTTAATCACTTGAAAATGGTTAAGTGTAGGAATTTTAAAGGGAATTTTATTTTTGATTGAGATTTGATAGGTGACTTAGATACTAGAATATGGTTAAGTGTATGGCATTAAATGGGATTTTTTATTTTGAATGTGGTTTGGTAGGTGGCTTAGTTGCTTGAAAATGGTTAAGTGTAAGGACTTTAAAAAGGTTTTTTTTTTTAATGTGGTTTGGTCGGTGACTTAGTTGCTTGAAAATGATTAGGTGTAGGGATTTTAAAGGGAATTTTTGTTAATGTGGTTTGGTAGGTGACTTTGTTAATTGAATATGGTTAAGTGTCGGGACTTTAAAGAGGATTTTTCGTATTGAATGTGCTTTGGTAGGTGACTTAGTTGTTTGAAAATGGTTAAGTGTAGGGACTTTAAAGGGGATTATTTTTTTTTTGAATGTGGTTTGTTTGATGACTTAGATATTTGACACTGGTTGAGGGTAGGAACTTTAAAGGTTTTTTTTGTTTTGAATGTGGTTTGTTTGGTGACTTAGTCACTTTAAAATGGTTAAGTGTAGGGCCTTTAAAGGGATTTTTTGTTTTGAATATGGTTTGGTTGGTCATTTAGTTACTTGAAATAGGTTAAGTAAAGGGACTTTAAAAGAAATTTTTTGTTTTGAATGTGGTTTGTTAGGTGACTTAGTCACTTGAAAATGGTTAAGTTAGTGACTTTAACGGTGGAGTTTTGTTTTGAATGTGGTTTGGTAAATGACTTAGTTGCTCGAAAATGGTTAATTGTTGGGACTTTAAAGTGGTTTTATTTTGGTGGTTTGGTAGATGACTTACTTATAGGGACTTTATAGTGTATTATTTTTTTTTTAATGTGGTTTGGTAGATGACTTAGTTGCTTGAAAATGGTTAAATGTAGAGACTTTAAAGGAATTTTTTAATTTTGAATGTGGTTTGGTAGGTGACTAAGTTTCTTGAAAATGGTTAAATATAGTGACTTAAAAGAAGATTTTTTTAATGTGGTTTGGTAGGTGACTTAGTCATTTAAAAATTGTTAAGTGTAGGAACTTTAAAGGGGACTTTTTTTTTGGAATGTGGTTTGGTAGGTGACTTAGTTACTTGAATATGGTTAAGTGTAGGGGCTTTAGAGGGAATTTTTTATTTTGAATGAGGTTTGGTAG
>NW_025887754.1:0-3752 GCF_002878395.1 Capsicum annuum
AATCCCTTTTAAAGTCCCTAGAATTAACCATATTCAAGTGACTAAGTCACCCACCAAACCACATTCAGAATTTAAAATGCCCTTTATAGTCCCAAAACTTAACCATTTTCAAGCAACTAAGTCACCTACCAAACCACTTTCAAAACAAAAAAAATCTTTCTTTAAAGTTTCTAAACTTAACCATATTCAAGTGACTATATTGCCTATCTAGCAACATTGAAAACAAAAAAATCCTCTTTAAAGTCCCTAAACTTAACCATTTTCAAGAAACTAAGTCAACTACCAAACTACATTCAAAACAAATAAATAACCTTTAAAGTCCCCACTCTTAATTATTTCAACCAACTAAGTATCTAAACCAAACCATATTCAAGACAAAAAAATCTTCTTTAAAGTTCCTAAAGTTAACCATATTCAAGTGACTAAGTCAACCACCAAACCACATTCAAAACAAAAAAATCTCAATTAAAGACCCTAAACTTAACCATTTTCAAGAAACTAAGTCACCTACCGAACCACATTAAAAACAAAAAAATCCCCTTAAAAATCCTACACTTAACCATTTTGTAGCAGCTAAGTCACCTACTAAACCACATTCAATACAAAAAAATTCACTTTAAAGTCCCTACACTTAACCATTTTCAACCGAAAACTATCTAAAACAAAAAAATCCCCTTTAAAGTTCCTAAACTTAACCATATTCAAGTGACTAAGTCAACTATATAACCACATTCGAAATAAAAAAATCCGTTTGAAAGTCCCTAAACTTAATCATTTTCGAGAAACTAAGTCACCTACCAAACAACATTCAAACAAAAAAATCCCCTTAGAAGTCCCTACACTTAACAATTTTCAACAAACTAAGTATCAATACAAAACCACATTCAAAATAAAAAAATCAACTTTAAAGTCCCTAGACTTAACCATATTCAAGCAACTAAGACACCCACCAAATCACTTTCGAAATAAAAAAAATCCCCATTAAAGTCCCTAAACTTAACCATGTACAAGCGACTAAGTCACCTACCAAACCACATTCAAAACAAATAAATTCTCTTTAATGTCTTTACACTTAACCATTTTCAACCAACTAAGTATCAAAACCAAACCACATTCAAAACAAAAAATTCCCCTTTAAAGTCCCTAGACTTAACCATCTTTAAGCAACTAAGTCACCTACCAAACCACATTCAAAACAAAAAAATCCCCTTTAAAATTCCTAAACAAAACAATTTTCAAGCAACTAAGTCACCTACCAAACCACATTCAACACAAAAAAATCTCCTTTAAAGTCCCTAAACTTAACCATTTTCAATCAACTAAGTATTAAAACAAGACCACATTCAAAACAAAAAAACCCCTGAATAGTTCCTAAACTTAACCATATTCAAGTGACTAAGTCACTACCAAACCACATTCAAAAAAAAAAAAATCCCTTTCGAAGTCCCTAGAATTAACCATATTCAAATGACTAAGTCACCTACTAAACCACCTACAAAACCAAAAATCTCCTTTAAAGTTCCTAAACTTAACCATATTCAAGTGACTAAGTCACCTATCTAACCACATTCGAAATAAAAAAATTTCCTTGAAAGTCCCTAAACTTAACCATTTTCGATAAACTAAGTCACTTACCAAACCACATTCAAACAAAAAAATCCCCTTAAAAGTCTCCATGCTTAACAATTTCCAACAAACTAAGTATCAATACAAAACCATTACAAAATAAAAAATCCCCGTTAAAGTCCCTAGACTTAACCATATTCAAGAAACTAAGACACCTACCAAACAACTTTCAAAATTAAAAAATACCCTTTAAAGTCCCTAAACTTAACTATTTTCAAGCAACTAAGTCACCTACCAAACCACATTCAAAACAAATAAATTCTCTTTAAAGTCACTATACTTAACCATTTTCAACCAACTAAGTATCAAAACCAAACCACATTTAGAAAGAAAAAAATCCCCATTAAAGTCCGTATACTTAACCATATTCAAGCAACTAAGTCACCTACCAAACCAAATTCAAAACAAAAAAAAATCCCTTTAAAGTTCCTACACAAAACCATTTTCAAGCAACTAAGTCACCTACCAAACCACATTCAAAACAAAAAAATCTCCTTTAAAGTCCCTAAACTTAACCATTTTCGAGCAACTAAGTCACCTACCAAACCACATTCAAAATAAAAGAAAATCTCATTTAAATTCTCTACACTTAACTATTTTCAACAAACTAAGTATCAAAACAAAACCACATTCAAAAAAAAAAAAAAATCTCATTTAAAGTCCCTAGAATTAACAACATTCAAGCAACTAAGTCACCTATTAAACCACATTCAAAACAAAAAAATCTCCTTTAAAGTCCCTAAACTTAACCATTTTCAAGAAACTAAGTCACCTATCAAACCACATTAAAAATAAAAAAATTCCTGTAAAGTCCCTACACTTAACCATTTTCGACCAACTAAGTATCAAAACAAAACCACACTAAAAAAAAAAAGCTCTCATTTAAAGTCCCTAGAATTAACAATATTCAAGCAACTAAGTCACCTATTAAACCACATTCAAAACAAAAAAATCTCCTTTAAAGTCCCTAAACTTAACTATTTTCAAAAACTAAGTCACTTATCAAACCACATTCAAAATAAAAAAATTCCTGTAAAGTCCCAACACTTAACCATTTTCAACCAACTAAATATCAAAACAAAACCACATTAAAAACAAAAAATTTCCTTTAAATACCCTATACTTATCCATATTCAACTGACTAAGTCGCCGACAAAACCACATTCAAAACAAAAAAATGTCTTTTAATGTTCTTAGACATAACCAATTTCAAGTGACTAAGTTACCTTCCAAACCATATTCAGAAAAAAAAATTCCCTTTAAAGTCCATACACTAAACCATTTTCAACCAACTCAGTATCAAAACAAAACCACATTCCAAACAAAAAAATCTACTTTAAAGTCTCTAGACTTCACCATTTTCAAGTGACTAAGTCACCTACCAAACCACATTAAAAAAAAATCTTCTTTAAAGTCCTTACACTTAACAATATTCAATCAACTAAGTATCAAAACAAAACCACATTCAAAACAAAAAAATTTCCTTTAAAGTTTCTAATCTTAACTAGTTTCAAACAACTAAGCCACCTACCAAACAATATTCAGAATAAAAAAAGCCCCTTTAAAGTACTTACACTTAACAATTTTCAACCAAACAAGTATCAAAACAAAACCACATTAAAAATAAGAAAATCTCTATTAAAGTCGCTAGACGTAACCATATTCAAGAAACTAAGTCACCTACCAAACCACATCCAAAAAAAAAAAATTCCCTTTAAAGTCACTAAACTTAACCATTTTCAAACAACTAAGCCACCTACCAAACCACATTCAAAACAAAAAAAATCTCCTTAAAAGTTTCTACACTTAACCATTTTAAACCAACTAAGTATTAAAACAAAACAACATTCAAAACAAAAAATTACCTTTGAAGTCCCTAGACTTAACCATATTCAAGCAACTAAGTCACCTACCAAACCACATTCAAAACAAAAATATCACCTTTAATGTCCCTAAACATAAACATTTTCAAGCAACTAAGTCACCTACCTAACCACATTCATAATAACAAAATCTCCTTTAAAGTCTCAACATTTAACCATTTTCAACCGACTAAGTATTAAAACAAAACACATTCAAAAAAAAAAATTCCTTTAAAGTTCCTAAACTTAACTATATTCAAGTGA
>NW_025887755.1:0-12357 GCF_002878395.1 Capsicum annuum
GTGGTTGATTTTGATAGATGGGAAGCATGATGGCTCCTGATGTATATTTATTTATTACTGAAATTATTTTGTTATGGATTGTCTTTGAAATGATCTGAGCTAAGTTCGGGAGAAATCTTTAGCATCGAGTGGGAGGTATAAAGCGACCTTACTTCCCTAGAACTATGTGCCCCCGTAGGAGTGAGCCTGAGGCTGATTTATATAGTGATCACTAGTTTGTGTGGATTGTATATCGATAGTCCTACTCCGATGGCAAGGATAGGATGACTCTCCCTAACATGGGTTGTACGTTGGACTCCATATAGCTCACATGGTTTATGTCGGTTATAGGATCTCTAGTGTGTGTGTGTGTGTGTGTTTCCTTGTGTCTATGGTCAATGGTGAAGTGATTTGAAAGTGGAATTGTGAAAGTTGTTCTTTCGAAAGATTTAAATGATATTTACATTATGAGAATTGATATTCTTGATGAACTGAAAGTGATTAACAAATTATATGATGACTCACGTGTGTTATTGTACTTATTTCATCCTCTCATGATTATGTTGATTTTCTTTGGGCTATGTGAGTCTTTCATACATCCTGCATATTTCTTATAAATATTTATGATGATGATGTTTATACAACTGCATACACCCCCATATACTCGGTTCCTTTCCATGGTACTGACCCACATCTTCGGATGTGGGCTGCATTTTCTCGGAATGTAGGTTTAGGTGCTCAGTTCCAGGTTTGACAGTGATTCTTCGGGCACGCTGTTCTACATCCTCTATTGTGGTGACTCCTCATGTTCCGAGGACGTGATGTCTGATGTTGGTTTTACAGAATCGTTTACATTTGATAACTGAGTATGAGTCGGTTGGGGCATGTCTCAATGGCTCGCTGGTTTTATTGATTTTCTTAAAGGCTTGTTAGACTAGTATAGATGTTGGGAGTTGACCAATAAGTCGTATTTTGTTATCTTTCTGAAATTCTTTTATTCTTAGATGATGATTACTGTGTTGATATTTGAGGGTTATTTATGGAAACCCCATTGATTTGTGTTGAACTGAATGAAAATGGCTCAAAGGGTTAGATTGGGGCTACTCGTTGCCTTAAGCACCGTGTGATGCTCCGGGACCCATTTTTCGGAGCATTACAATATCAATAATAAAATCAATACCTCAATTCGAAGACATACCAGGAAAGTTCGTAGGGAACACATCCATAAACTCATGGACAACACGAATAGAATCCAAGAAAGGAGGAAAAACAACACTAGTGTTACAAATATGAGTCAAGAATGATAAACATCCCCTTTGAACCAATTTACGAGTGATAACGCTCAAACTACACCTCTCTTACAAAAATGTAAGCGATCGTTGTCAATATATAACCCAACTAGGTTGGAGTCGAATCACACAGGGAATATGGTGTGAATTTGAATTATCTGCGGGTTAATCAAATGATAGTTAGCAATTTCCTACGGATGGTTTTTTTTTGGAAAGATAGCAAATAATTACTTCTCAATTCAGTGTTTGAAATCAATATAATAAGGGAAACCTGAGTTATGTTCACTATGGGTGGTGGGATTTGACAGACGCTAGTAACGGTTCAAGATTCTTATGGTAAGTAGGAACACCAGACTATCCTTGTCGAAGTTGTGTCTAAATGTTTCTCAACCTATTTAGACATTTAACCACCTAATTCTTTGGAACTTAGGGAATTTATATTTCATAACAGGATGTTATCTCAAGTTAATTAATCTTGTTACAACATTAATTATTAAATACAAGTCTGATTCTTCCAAGTCCCTATTGATAATTCGCTTCTTACTAGGGTTGATTTCTTATCTCAAGCAAACCATTAGTAAGCAAGGCCTATTGTTTGCAACCAATAGTCAGAATATAAAATAATGGAATTAACAAGAAGTTTCTACCACCGTTAGAATCTTGAATACTTAGTTACGTTACAAACCCAAACCCATAGATCCCACAACTAGAGTTAAGGGAATTTAGCTACTCATAATATAATAAGCAAGACAACAAGTTGAATTCATAATTTGATAGATGAACTTACAGCAAGATGAATAACAACAAGTATATCTCAGATCTGATCACAGTAGAAAATCCCAAAACAATGGTACAATCTCTCCAAAAATAATTCTCTTGTTAAAGTCAGAAAACTAGAGTGAAACAATTCACCAAGCACGTCTAGTTCCCCCTTTAGAAAACCCTAACATATGCTTTAAATACTTCAGCCTAATTATGGAAACAAAATCAAGGATCACGATATTTTCTCAGATAGACGACGACTATGTGTTGGCTTATCAGGAGTCTGATGCCTTATCAAGAATGTCGTCTGCTCCTCTTCACATTTGAAAAGTTCTATCTTCAGCTGATGATGAAGCCTGACGGTTTATTAGACATGTGACGACTTATCAGAATTGTCGTTGCTTCTTCACTTTAAGTCCCATTCCCTGCCTAAGCCTAACGACGAGCCTGATGGCTTATCATAGGTCATCGTTACTTCTTCCAGCTGAATCCCATTCTCTGTCTAAGGCTGACGGCAACTCTAATAGCTTATCATAATGCTAACAACTTATTAGACAAGTTGTCAGCTATACTTTCCTCTCTACTTGCTCAGAAATCAACTCTTTTACTTTCATTATTGCTGGTTCTCTTGCATCTTGACTTTTATTGCAATATCAAAGAGAAAACAATCAAAAATGACAAAAGTTGCTTAAGACTTTGCAATTATTCTCAGTTAAAAGCCTTAAATGTGTTAGCATCTACTCACACATCAACACCCTCAACTTAAAATAATTGCTTGTCCTCAAGAAACTAAAACACAACCAAGAGAATACAAAGTACATTTGGTAGTCAACCATCCATATTATCTCAAAACATCTTCACCATCTCCAAGGTCAATTAATTTAAAAAACAAATGTGCATATTATTGAAGAACAACAAGGCGACACACAAGAATCAAGATATGGCATCAATTCAGTAACAACAACCATGCATGTACCAAGATTACACTGTCCAAACAAGTTAGAAACTAGCAACGTAACCAGTGTGCCCTCACTATAAAGAAGTCTCACTTCACTTATATCAGACATCATATATATAACCATGGGGGCAATCAAAAGACGCCCACTCTCAGAATGAAGTTCTAATCAATGTATGCCAAATACCATAGGCTTGCGTTTATTTTCATTACCAAGATTTTCAAACAGGTCAGCTAGGATCACTATAGGTCTTCTCTTTGGCTTGTACTGTAGGCTAGGGTTGGTATGATACTCGATGATATTTAAAGTGACTAAGCCTCCTTAACACTACACTAGCTTCTGGGGTATCACTTATTAACCTTTTTATATTCTTCTCTTTTCTTGATCACACATATTCAGGATGGGTGCGGTCTTTTCTACAATCACTTCTTTTTTTCACAAATTTTCTTTTCTTGTTCTTTTCCACCGCACCCAGCTTTTTGTTCTTTTCTTTTATTATACGTTTCTCCATACTCATTTTACATAACGTACTCCTATGATAGCCACCCTCAACTTAGGCCATTTGCCTAAGTCAAGGTGTACAGTGTCCAAGGAGGACTAGGGCCACTACAGGTTTATTATGATATAAATGGGACAGTCATAGGTATCATATAAAGAAAAAGGCTATTCAGGCTCAAAATAGGAATCAAGGGATATTATGTATACAGAGAAGGTCATTTAGGCTAAAAGTGGGCTAATATCAAAATGGCTTATGATCCTTTCCTAACCCCTATGCTTCAACCTAGGTAAGACTAACCGGGTAAGTTCTGGATTCAACATACAAAGGAAACTAAATAAGATCTCACACGCACATGGCACACAAATAAATCACAAGTTACTACTTATCCAGTTCATGCAATTGTTTAGCAATGATTATCAAGTCACTAGAACTTATACCATAACAAGATGCACAGTGGTCATAATTAGATGCAAATCATACAGTTAAACAATTAGACTATTTGAGAGGTGTTCACAAAATAACAAAACCATGTTAATTGCCTCAGGTACTTGTATTTCTCCTAGTCAACTACAAAATGTTACAACAACAACTCACCCTACACCTTATACTTAAAATTAAAGAAAAACTGAACTAAGGGTTAAGGTATACCTGGAGTAGATCACACACGGGGATCATGGGTTGCCTCCCATGTAGCACCTGATTTAACATCACAGCACGACTCAGGTATCTCGATTACTTTAGACTTTATCAAGATAGATAGTAGCAATATTTTTTATAGAGTTTTTTGGATCGATATAAAGTTTGACTCGTTGCCCATTAACCTTGAAGATACTGCCGTCTTCATTTTCAAGTTCTATTACTCCAAATGAGTAGACTTGAATAACTCTAAATGTGCCTGACCACCTGGATTTAAGCTTACCTGGAAACAGTTTGAGTCTGGAATTGAACAGAAGCACCAAGCCCCTTTTTGGAAATCTCATTTCTCGATCCTCCAATCATGATACTTGTTCATCTTTTCTTTTTATAGTTCTACTCTTTCATATGTCTGTAGACGAAATTTATCCATCTCATTCAGTTGCCCCAGTCTTAGCTCTGCTATTTTTTTCTAATTCAAATTTAACATTTTGAGTGCCTATAAATCTTTGTGCTCCAGCTCTATTGGTAAGTAATATGCTTTTCCATAGAATAACTGGAATAGTGACATGCCAATGGGTGTCTTGAAAGCAGTTCGATATGCCCACAAGGCATCATCAAGTTTTCGAGACCAGTCTTTTCGACTAGCGTTCACTGTTTTGGCTAGGATGGCTTTAATCTCTCAATTTGACACCTCTACTTGCCCACTAGTTTATGGGTGATATGGAAAGACTACTCTATGCTGTTTCACCTCATATTTCACTAAGGAAGCTCAAAACACTTTGTTGCAAAAATGATATCCTCCATCGCTTATAATAGTACGTGGTACTCCAAAGTGAGAGAAGATGTTCTTCTTGAGAAAAGCAACAACCCTCTTTCCTTCATTATCAGATAAGGCAACAACTTTGACCCATTTTGAGACATAATAAATAGCAACTAGAATATACTTCATCCCATACGAGCTTACAAAAGGACCCATGAAATTGATGCCCCAGACGTCAAACAATTCCACTTCAAGAATCTTAGTTAAAGGCATCTCATGTCTTTTAGAGATCGACCCCTGCCTCTGACATTGGTCGTACTTCAGCACAAATGCGTGAGCATCCTTGAACAATGTTGGCCAATAGTAGCCACTCTGCAACACCTTTTTAGCCGTTCGTTCACCTATATAGTGACCTCCAACTGGGAAAGCATGACATGCTTCCAATATACACAATACATCTACTTCTGGCACACATCTCCTTATAATATTATCAGCATATCACCTAAAAAGATACGACTCATCCCAGAAGTAGTGTATTACATCATAAAGGAATTTCTTTCTTTGATGGAAGGAATGATTTTCTGGAATGACTTCACTCACAACATAATTTGCAAAATCAACGTACCAAGGCATTTTCTCCATAGCAGCATCCAAGATCTCCTTATCAGGAAATGCATCATTTATCTTCATTTCATCACTAACTGCCTGTTCACCTTCCATTCTAGACAGATGATCTGTAACTTGGTTTACGCAACCCTTCCTATCTTTGACTTCAAAGTCAAATTCTTATAGAAGAAACACCCATCTAATCAGCCTTGGTTTTGCATCCTTATTAACCATCAAATACCTCAAGGCTGCATGGTCAGTGTGGACCACCACCTTGGTCCCAAGTAGGTAAGCCCTGAATTTCTCAAAAGCATACACTATAGCCAGGAGTTCCTATTCAGTGACGGTGTAGTTTTTTGCGCTTCATTCAGTGCTTTGCTGGCATAATATATTGGATGAAATAGTTTATCCTTCTTCTGTCCCAATACAGCCCCAAGGGCAACACCGTTTGCATCACACATGATCTCAAACAGTTTTGACCAGTCCGATGCAACAATGATAGGGGCCTCAACCTGTCACGCCCCAAAGTCCCATCGGGCCGGACTGGCACCCGAAGCCGAGAAGGCCCGGGAGAACCCGTTCAAATACCTGTACTTTCACTTACATGTCACCAAAAAAAAATTGGACAGCACGTCGTTGCATATAGAAAGGTCTAATTACCTGTATCAGCACAACACACACAAATATATATATATATAATACTTGGCCGTCGGGGCCACCACATATACAAATATAACGTTACTATATAAACTTCCATGACTTTACCCTTCCTTATGTCTACAAAGCCTCTAGAATATACATGACATAACTAGGGTCGGGACAAACCCCTGCCCACACATGACTCATGTACAATAACAAAACATAAGGAACCGACTCGGAAAGCTCCGAAGCAAACTGGAGCTCACCAACAATAGCTGTATGACCTGGCTCCTACTTGTGCGGTGTATGAGCTGAGGTACCTGTGCCTGCAGCATGAAATGCAGGTCCCCCGTGAGGGACGTCAGTACGAAATATGTACTGAGTATGTAAAGCTGTAAATAATCACATATGATATAGGAGCTTAATAGAAATCAGAAACAAGTGAATAAGTCGTAATAGGAGTGGACCACACTTACTAGAACTTGTGACAACCTGTACATTGTATTTATTCAATCACTTTACCTTCGTTCTTATCGTCTTTGTAATCATTACTGTACTGTACTGTGACCATTAGGATGCCTCCAGTACATATCAACTGGGATCGACCCATGCTAGGCTTATGCCCCTGGGATACCACCCATAAACACATGAAATAGGGATCGACCCATGCTAGGCTTATGCCCCTGGGATACCACCCGATAAGAAAGAACTCTCATCACTTAGTTCAATTAATCTTTGAGATTGTTATTTCGGTCGCCTCCACATTTTTAATACTTTGAAACAATGATACATCAATAGGAACCAAGTAATAGACCTTCTATACAATAACGATGTAATAAAGACTCATTGGTACATCAACAATGTGTTTCAGAAGCATCAATATCACAACAATGAAATAAGAGCCTTTTGGTATATCAATGAAACATTTTGACACTTTATAGAATGGAAACAACTTCGTTGGTAACGTAGAACAATACATGTTTTTGGACAACCTCGGAATCTTACTTGATGGAACATTGGTGTTTTCATGCCAAAGAACATTGTTAGAGTATGCTTTACATACCTCGTTGTAGATTCAGATACCAATTCAACACAACTTCCCGCCTTTACAAATCACTTATCTACAATGAAATGTTTGGCATTTAATATTAGCAACCCAACACCACAATTCTCTTCCATAATTCCATACTACCAATATTTGCAAAACATTCCAAAAACCAACTTGAACAATAGGTTTATGTGTGTATATGTATATAATCATCATTTCAATACCACATCATCAATACTACATCATCACCTCAAATTCCTTCACAATTTAACATAATCCAACCATGCACAAGAATAATCCAACATCATTTCCAATCATCTTTCAACAACAATCAAATAACATACTTCTTATGCTCACATGCATATATATATATATATATATATATATATATATACATATCCATATAAATAACACCAACATAATTTACATCCTTACCAAAAAAATGGCCCTTTTGATTTCGAAGTCCTGTTGGCACAAATAAGGGGTGCTTCTCGAAGCCCTTGAGACGGTGAACACAACTACGGAATCAATTTGGATTTTCTACGGTTGAATCACAAGATAATTGGAGTTGAACTTAGGCTAGGGTTTCTTATTCTTCAATGATTTGGATGATAAATGGTGGATATAAGGCTAAGTATATGTATATAATGATCAATTTTCGTTCAAGAGGTGATGGAAAATGACCATATTGCCCTTAAAAATTTAAGTAAATCCGAATCTGTCCATGGTGGACTGTTTTGATAGGCTAAAGTAAATCGGCCATAACTCTTTGCTCCGATATTGGATTTGGGTGAAATTGGTATAGTTAGAAAGATAATTCAAAGGTCTTTCATTTCATATAAAGTAGGCCACCCAGTTCGTCCTGTACAAGTAGTTATGATCGTTTGAAGTTGACCCTAAAAATCTGTTTTGAGAGGCTGAAGTAAAACGAGTATAACTCCTTACTCAGATGTTGGATTTGGATGAAACCAATTGCATTGGAAAGAAGACTCAAAGATCTTTCTTTTGATATGTGGTATCTCTCCCAGTTCATTATATTGAGGGAGTTATGATCGTTCAAAGTTGACCCAAAAAACTGGCAGGCCTCAGTAGTTTCCTGCACATTTTACTGTTCACATCCCGGCCACCGTTTTAAAGTTTCGAACGAGCTCGCTTATATCCGAAACTTATCCGTTTTTGGAAATCTTTATATCGTTGGAAAGATTATTCAATAACCTTCGTATGGAACCATCGACGGGAAAATTCCGATATAAATAAAGTCGATTCCTATACACCTATAATCAAACTATACACTTGAAACCATCTCAAAATAATCAATACTCATACTTAAACTCATATATACCTAACTTAGGATCAATACATATACCCCAACACATATAACAATGACTAATGCACGTAATTAAGTACGGGGTGTTACACAACCAGCTTCTTTTTAAGGCATTCAAATGCCTTCAAGCAATCATCATCGAAGGAGAACGTCACTTCTTTCTCCAAAAGTTTGCAAAGTAGATTTGCAACCTTTAAGAAGTCTCTTATAAACCTCTGGTAAAAGCCAGTATATCAAAGAAAACTACGCACTTCCTTCACTAAAATAGGAGGTGGTAGTTTCTAAATAACTTCAACCTTGGATCAATCAACCTCTATCCCTTTTGCTAATATTTTGTGCCTAAGTCTGACCTTGATTTCCTTGGCTATTGTCTCAAAAATACCCCTAATTATTTACATAGTTCACCTCTTCTTCTGAGTCAGACTCCACTTTGCCCTGCAATCCCACAGCCTTCACTTTCTCAGTTTTACCTGATAGTAAATGCTTGGTTAGAAAGTACATCTGCATTTTTAGGTGATCCATGTCTTGATCACACTCTTCATCTCTTCTGCATTGTTCCACAGTCATACCAACAGAGACAGTGGGGCTTGCTACCACAGAGTCTCTGGTATTCCATGACCGACTCTATTTGGTCATTCTTTTTAGTATTTCTGAAGCCTCTGGAAATGTAAGATCGACAAATGAACCACCAGCAGCATTATCTATAATCAGTTTTGTCATAGAGTTAAGAGCCCTATACAAAGTCTCCATCAAGTGTATGTCTGTCATGTTGTGGTTTGGATACTGCATTAACTTCTTTTTTAATCTCTCCCAGGTTTCATGCAAGGCTTCAGTTGGGATCTATCTAAAGTTACTAATCTCATCCCTCAACTGTACCCTCCTAAAAGGTGGAAAGAACCTTTCTAGGAAAGCTCCTTTCAACTGCCTCCAGTTGGTTATAAAATCGGGTATCAGCTCATTAAGCCACAATGTTGCCTCCTCAAATAGAGACACTGGAAATAATCTCAAACGAATAGCATTCTAACCCACTCCTGGATTATCAAAATATTTAGAAATGGTGACAAAGTTCACCAGATGCAAGTTTGGATCATCCCCAGGGAGGCCACCAAACAACCCCTTCAGATGAAGGAGTTAAATCACAGTACTCGTAATATTGAATATTTTCCCAGGTGCTAATGGAGGAGGAATAATTTCACCCGTTGGACCTGTTCCATCTATTCCATCATCATCATCATTGAGGTCAGACTGGACCGGCTGGTGATCTTGCCTTCCTCGAAATGGACGGTTCCTATTAGCATTATGCTGTACTAGTGCAGCTATTTGCTCTACACACCTTGGGTTACCCGGGTTTAGCAAATCTTCGTCTCCCAGGTCTTTATCCTCAGGATTTGGATGTCGTACTTGTTGATCATCATTCTACACATTCACCTAAGCTATAGCTAAGGATGCTAACCTGTCAGCCTCCTGCTGGTCCGCCATTCTGCTGATTAGTAGAGGTTTCAGATTAAATGGTAATAATGGTTCTCTAGAACTTATGGTTCTTGGCATACACCACAAAATTCCTGCAGCAAACAAAAACAACAAATAAACGTAAAACTAGGAAACTTGAATAACAATCAATTAGCACACACAAACTTCAATTTGCAACCGTATTCCCCGGAAATGGTGCCATTTTTTATAACGCTCAAACTACACCTCTCTTATGAGAATGTAAGAGATCGTTGTCAATATAACCCAACTAAGTTAGGGTCGAATCCCACAGGGAATATGGTATGAATTTGAGTTATCTACGGGTTAATCAACTAATAGTAGGTAGTTTCCTATGAATGGGGTTTTTTGGAAAGGTAGCAAATAATTACTTCTTAATTCAGTGTTTGAAATCAATATAATAAGGGAAACCAGAGTTATGTTCACTATAGGTGTTGGGATTTGACAGACGCTAGTAACGGTTCAAGATTCTTGTGGTAGGTAGGAACATCAGACTATCCTTGTCGAAGTTATGTCTAAATGTTTCTCAACCTATTTAGACATTTAACCACCTAATTCTTTGGAACTTAGGGAATTTATATTTCATAATAGGATGTTATCTCAAGTTAATTAATCTTGTTACAACATTAATTATTAAATGAAAGTTTGATGCTTCCAAGTCCCTATTAATAATTCGCTTCTTACTAGGGTTGATTTCTTATCTCAAGCAAATCACTAGTAAGCAAGGCCTATTGTTTGCAACCAATAGTCAAAAAATAAAATAATAGAATTAACAAGAAGTTTCTACCACCGTTAGAATCTTGAACACTTAGTTACCTTACAAACCCAAACCCATAGATCCCACAACTCAGGTTAAGGGAATTTAGCTACTGATAATATAATAAGCAAGACAACAAGTTGAATTCATAATTTGATAGATGAACTTATAGTAAGATGAATAGCAACAAGTATTTCTCAGATTTGATCACATAGAAAATCTCAAAACAATGGTAACAATCTCTCCAAAAACAATTCTCTTGTTAAAGTCAGAAAACTAGAGAGAAATAATTCACCAAGCACGTCCAATTCCCCCTTTAGAAAACCCTAACATATGCTTTAAATACTTCAGCTTAATTATGGAAACAACATCACGGATCACAATATTTTCTCAAACAGACGATGACGTGTGTGATGGCTTATTAGGAGTCTGATGCCTTATCAAGAATGTCGTCAGCTCCTCTTCATATTTGAACAAGTTCTGTCTTCAACTGACGATAAAGGCTGACGGCTTATCAGACATGTGACAACTTATCAGAATTTTCGTCGCTTCTTCACTTTAAGTCCCATTCTCTGCCTAATCCTAACGACAAGCCTGACGGCTTATCACAGGTCGTCGTTACTTCTTCCAGTTGAATCCCATTCTCTGTCTAAGGCTGAAGGCAACTCTGATAGCTTATCACAAGGCTGACGACTTATCAGACAAGTCGTTAGCTATACTTCCCTCTCTACTTGCTCAGAAATCAGCTCTTTTACTTCCATTATAGCTGGTTCTCTAGCATGTTTACTTTTACTGCAATATTAAAGAGAAAACAATCAAAAATGATAAAAGTTGGTTAATACTTTGCAATTATTCTTAGTTAAAAGCCTCAAATATATTAGCATCTGTTCACATATCAATGAGCCTGAACATAAGATATAATCCTCTTAGGATCAAAATAAAGTGTACCCTTTCAAGCTATCCTTGGCATACCCGATGAAGCTAAAGTCACATCCTTGGCAAAACAATCTAAGACAGCATAATAAGGAGCTAACCAATCCATGCCCAAAATAATATCAAAATCAACCATATCACATCCTTGGCAAAACAATCTAAGACAGCATAATAAGGAGCTAACCAATCCATGCCCAAAATAATATCAAAATCAACCATATCTAATACAAGCAAATCTACCAAAATCTCACGCCCGGCAAAAGTCACAACACAAGATTGGTATGCCCAATCCATCACTAAAGAATCACCTACTAGGGTAGATACACGAATAGGCATGGCAAAAGGATTACTAACAAAATTGAAACCCGAAGCAAAATATACAAACACATAGGAGAAAGTCCATCAGGGATCAAATGATACAGATGTAGGTATGAAACAAATGGGGATGATACCTGTAATCATAACATCAGAAGCCTCAGCCTCAGGTTTGGCTGGTATAGCATAACACTGTCCACGACTACCAACTGGCTGAGTAACCCCACAAATACCACCACGGGCTCTATCATCTTTACCTCTCTTAGCTTTGGTAGAACCCCTACCCGTCACATATGAAATATGAGTAGCTCTAAACACACGGCAAGAATAGTCCTTGGCCACATGGCCAATCTCATCACACAC
>NW_025887755.1:15357-22488 GCF_002878395.1 Capsicum annuum
ATATACACTACATAACTAATTGTACAATATATATATATATATATATACACTATTTATGCAATATTGATATGTGAAAAAATTACACAATTTTTTTTTTTTTTAAAAAGTGAATTAAATTTTTTTCTTACAAGAAAACCGCAACAAAAAAAGGAAGATTTTTTAAAAGAATTGTCACTAAAAAAAAAGAGAATAAAGAAATTTAAAGTAAAAATGAAAACCTTGAAGCAGATTAGTAATGAAAAAGTTTGTAAATGAGTAAAGTAAGAATCAAAGCAAACAATGAAAAGAAACTCTTTCAGCAAAGTAATGAAAAGGCTTGCAGCCGAGTAGTGAAAAAAAAACTTGCAACAGATAATAGGATAAACCCTAAGAGACTTAGGAATAGAGACTTGGGGGTTTGGGCCATAGGATACAAAAGAGTTTTAAAATGAGGTGTAGGTGACACAAGTCTTAATTATTAGGTGGAGGTGGCAATTACTTTATTATGGATTAAGAAAGTTGAAAAAGTTTGAAAATAACCCACAAGTTTTTAAATTTACACTTTGATCCAAATGTTAGCCTATATAACGGAAAATGGAGGAAAAAAAACGTCTTTCTCTCTCTTCTCACCCTTTGTTGATTTCTCTCTCTTAGCGATTTTTGTTGTTCATTGTTGCTGCTGCTTCATTCATCATCTTCTGCTTCATTATCATCATCTTCTACTTCATTATCATCTTCATCTTGTTCTTGTTGACCATTTGTTGTTGTTGTTGTTACCGCTACTGTTGCTATTTGACCAATTTCTTAGATCAAATTTTGTTTCTAACATCACTTTCCACTTTTGCATTACTTCATAGGAAATGTTGGTAAGTCAAATTATAATTTTTAGTTGAATTTGTCATCTGAGTAACTGCTATTGTGTTGTTGTTTTCCAACAATGGATAGAACCCAATCATGAATCCAACATACAATCCATCTGTTTAAACAGATAAATCATCTGTTGCGACAGATGAGACATTTGTTTCAAAGGAAGACTGATATGTTGGATTTATGTTTAAACAGATGGCTCATCTGTTGCAATATTTGACATATATGTTGCTACAGATTAGTTACCTATTGCAACAGAACCTGAACACGATTCCAACATAGGTTACAACAGATTAATAACCTGTTGCATCAGGTAAGTCATCTGTCGCAACAGGTTAATTATCTGTTGCAACTGTCACTCATCTGTTGGAATTAGCTTCAAAGGTGATTTAGTTATAACATCAATTCCAACAAGCGATTTATATGTTGCAATAGATATTCAGACCCATAACATGAATCCCAACAGGTAAGAATCTATTGCGACACATCACTTACCTATTACAACAGATAACACATCTATTGGGATTCATTCACGACACTATGAAACACTATCAACTTTTTTTAACAAATGACTTTATTTAGGTACCACTAATGGAGGGATTAATAATAATAGGGGTGGATTGTCATGGTCATTGGGTCGAGAAGAGCAATCGATATGTACGGCATTGGAAGGAGGGTGAAATACTAGAGACGATAGCTATGATAGTCCAAAGTAATGTTTCGTATGATGATTTTGTGAACTTAATCATCAGCTTTTGTGGACTGAATTGTCAACCGGAAGAATTCACCATCAGTTACATGCACAACTTCTTTGAAAATCAGAGGGTACTGCCTTTCAAGATAACCGATCAGGTTCGGTTGCGTTCTTATCTAAGTGATTTAACCAGAACATAGAAGAAGAAGAAGAAAAAGAAGAAGACTTCTTTGATGATAGGTTGGATGATCTAGACATGAATATTCCAGATGATGATCAAACACCTACGCCCGTTGATGCGACCAATATGATGTGCAGTTTTTCTCAATTGACACAATCTGGAAATCTTCAAGATGACGGGACTGGATTATTTATTAGAATGTCATTCAAGGATAAGAATGAACTATCTAACACTTTGTTTATTTCTTGCGTGAAAAAAGATTTCAGAATAAAGAAGGTGATTAATTTGAGCAGTGTCTTTTGTTTCAAATGTGCTAATTCGAACTACAAGTGGTGGTTGAGAGCGGTGAAGTATGCAAGTTCTAACAGATTCGTCATTCATAAACATGAAAAGCATCACACATGTGGTTCAGAGCACATCTCGGGCCAAAATCCTCACGCCACGGCAAAGGTCCTCAGTGAATATTTTAGGAGTAGTTTCCCCGATGGAAAAGCCCCTTCAACAAGGCTTATGGCCAATCAACTCCTTATGGATTTGGGTGTCCTGGTCAGTTATTGGAAGGTATATACGGCCATGGGGATTGCCAAAGACCTGGTTCCGGGGACACTCGAGCATGGGTATGAAGTCTTGGATGCTTACCATTACATGATTGAGTCCACAAATCTCGGAAGTAAGACGACATTGCATCTGGATGAAAATGGAAGGTTTAAATACTTTTTTGTATCCTATGGTGCTTGGATTCAAGGTTTTCGACATTTGAGAAAAGGCATAGCCATCGACGGTACCTTCTTGAGGAGCAGGTATAATGGAGTTCTGCTAGCAGCGGTGGCGCAGGATGCGGTGAATTACATCTTTCCTGTCACTTTTTGTGTAGCAGACAAGGAATGTGATGCCTCTTATGAATTTTTTTGAACAACTGCGACGCTGCGTCGAAGATACCAAAGAGTTGTGTTTTGTATCGGATAGGCATCCAAGTATTCCAAAGATGGGTTCACTTTTCTTCACTTCAGCTTACTTTGGTTGTTGCATCAGGCATCTTGGAGAGAACAGTCAAAACACCTATCACAACGAAAGGGTCATCACCTTTTTTTATAGAGCAGCTAAAACATATAGTAGAGAGGAGTTTTTAGACTATTTTAATCAAATAGCGGATGTGAATCCCAAGGTAGCAGAATTTCTTGCACGTGTCGGTTTTGAGAGATGGAGCCGGGCATTCTGTCCAGCAAATAGGTACATTCTTATGAATTTAATGTCTTGTTTTATTTACAAGTTTAGTTTGATGTCGTACTAAGTGATTCTTTTCTATAGATACAATATTATGACATCAAACATAGCTGAATCGGTGAATTCATTGTTTGGCGATGAAAGAGAATTTCCCATCAAGGCTATGTTTGAAAAAATAAGCGAAAAATATAGCAATTTTTTTAACGAAAGGTGTGTGCAGTTCAAGTGCCCAGAAAAAAAAACCCGATTGTTCTTGAAATCAAAAAGAAAATATCAACGAACATCAGTTTGGGGAACAAGTTATTCTCTCATAAAATAGCAGATTACAAATTTCGTATCACCAGTCATGGTGATGCTGCCACGGTCGATCTTCAAATAAGATCTTGTACGTGTAGAGTTTTTAACTTGGACAAATACCTTGTCCACATGCTATGGTAGCCCTTCGAGCTCAATACGGACATAAATATGGACCTGAATTTTATGAGCACTCCTTTCAATATTATTCGGTGAAAATATATGAAATGGCATATAGTGGGATATTACTCGAGTGCCTCCTTAAGAATCTTTTGTTGTTCCAATAGAGCTTATGGGGAGATTAATACCTCCACCATATATTGACCTGAGCACTATCAAATCGGGAATAAAGCCATATAAAAGGAGGCATAGAGTTGGGGAATCATTTTCATCAAGAAGAAACAAGTGCTCCATATATAAGTGCGCTGGCCACAAAAGAACTACATGCCCGAATCATAATCCACCATGATCGTTGTAATTGCATAAACTTGTGTTGTTGTTTGTTTGTTGTGGACTTTTATATATTTAACTCATTGTTGTGAACCTAATATTATCATTTATTATATATAAAATATTTTTTTAAATAACTTGTGCATCAATAAAATGAGGCAAAACATGAACTTAAATAATACAACAGACCACAATTATTCTCAATAGTTGCACAAACAACTGGAATGCTTTCCTCCAACAGATGAAAATCTATCAAAACAGATGGATAATCTGTTGAAACCTAATAGATGACTAATCGGTTCCAACTGTTCAAAGAACTCAAAAGCCAAAATTGCTAGTGCTACTGGATTCAACATTGCCTCCAACCGTCGACATGTTAACATGTATTAGATTAGAAGAAAACAGAATGAAAATTGAATAGGAATTAAAATGCCAAAGTTTGACTAAAAGTAAATTTTTCATTAAATGAAAAATAAAACACATTAGGTGTAGATCCAATATAGAAAAATTAAAATACATACGCTAAAAAAAAACACATTCTAATTATTATTATCGTTATCATCATTAATGACAGCCGGCCAATCAACTCGCAACAGCAGGGCTCTCATCAGCCTCTGCATCTCTCTGAACATTGTCGCTCTCACAGCGACCGACTCGCTCTGCAGGACATTAACCTGTCTTTGAAGTTCCCGCACTGTATCGCGTAGAATAGTGATGTCCAAAAAAGGATTAGTCATATCTAGAACATGCATGAATTGAAAAATGTAAAGAAAAATGTTCACAATGTAATACAACGTATACGATCAACTGGTAAATTTACGCCAGAAAAAACTTACCTCAACGAGAAAGGAATATGCTCTTTGAAGAGAAGTGGTTGAAGATGTCACACGGAAGGAAAAAATGCAAGAAATAAGTAAAGTTGAATGAAGATTGAGGGACCGATAATATAATCTGGACGTGTCAGGCCAAAAGGTAGGACTGTTTAACTCTATTGTATTAATTACATCCAAACTGGTGGCATTTTGTTTTCTGTGAAAAGTCGCAACTTTTTCTTTTACACTAATTACTTCTTACCTTTTCATAGTGGTTTGAGACTTGATAAAAGCCGTTATTATTGAGCTGTTGCAACAGATCATCCAGCATTTTTAATAGATTTAGCATCTGTTGCAATAAATAGACGGATTGAATGTGCAACAGATGACTGTCAAGATAGATTTACCATCTGTTGCAGTAGATGGTTTGTATATGCAACAAATAAGACATCTGATGCAACTTATGTATTATTTGTTGCAACAGATGGACAGTATGTATAAGTTGGAGGAGATGTTTTGATATCTTCTGACAGTTGATTCATTAGTTTCAATTTCAACAGATGGAGTATTTGATTCATTCGCTATTTTGAATATGTGAGATAAAAAGTCTTCACCTCTTTTTAATACTCCCTCCGTTACGTATTAGTTGGGCCCCATGGGCTTGACGCACCAATTAATAAAAATATAAATTAGGTGATTGCTTTACCAAATTGGCCTTATTAATTATGATTAGAAAGTATAAATGTGAATAATATACTTTATGTAATCATTTAATAATAGGGGTAATCTTGAAAGAATATAATAAAATTCTCTTGATTTTATAAATAGGAAAACTAAATTGGAACAAACATATTTGGAAAGAAGTAATCACATGAGTACAGATCAATTAAAAAAAGTCAGGTCTATCGCAACAGATTTACTATCTGTTGCAACATATAGATTATCTGTTGCGACAGATGGACCATATGTTTGGAGGAGATGTTTTGATTTCTTCCAACAGTTGATTCGTCAGTTACAACAGATGGAGATTTCAATTCATCAGCTGTTTTGAATGTGTTAAGATAAAAAGTCACGACTCTTCTCACCTCCATTTTAATAGTCATCACATTTGTGTAGATGAATAAACAACACTGACATGTTCTGATCGGGTAGGAAGAATAAGATGTGAGCAATGGATCCCATTTTCATGCATGCGAGTTATGGATATTATTGATCAGGCTAATGTGAAAACACCTAAAGTGCAATGATTTTGTGAATGCAGTTTTTTACCGATAATTAGACACTGATCCTTCAAACAAGATCCTGAATTGTACAGTTTAGTTTGATAGGTGTGAATTGATAAGGCCGAAGGGTTTCAAGATGGTGGTGTCGATACCCCGTTACAATTTAATGACACAATTCATGCACATGTTTTTGTGTCAAGTTTGGGGAAGGGTTCAAATTTTTTGCGGTAGTGTAAATATCCAATAGTGATTGGACCAGTTTTAATGGCACAATGGACTTCTTGAAAGGCCTCCGAAGCCTCGCAATGCAACAAATAATGATAGAACCAATAGAAATTCCCCTGGTCCAAATTTATATGGATGGATTGGTGGAGGAGACTATTATATAATAGAAAGTGTTTGGGAGAAAACCTATGCGGGAAGAGGGAAGTTGAGAAGGTCATATATCATCTTAGTACTTGTTTAAGAAATACGAAAAATAGAAGAAACAAAAAAAAGTAGATGAATTAATTTGTTTGATAGTTTACAACAGATTCGTGATCTGTCACAACAAATGACATAATCTATTTGATAGTTTACAATAGATGCGTAATATGTTGCAACATATTACCTAATATGTTTGATTTGATCCAACAAAAAAGACATATGTTGCAACTGGTTGAACATTTGTTTATATATAATTTCAATTGAGTTCATATGTTAGACTAAAACCTTAATTGAATGTGAGTTATCATAGGGTCAAATACAACTTTAATTGAGTCTTTTGGCAATTGCATAATGAGACGGTACTGTGTTCCTCCCGACTAGAGTCGTCGATTGATAGCTCTAAGTCGAACTGATTTTTACTACCTCATATGTTAGACTAATACCTTAATTGATTAATCTAGGACTAGTTTACTAATACCCTAATTGAATATGGGATCAATTACAACTTCAGTTGAGTTTTTTGTTAATTGCATGATGAGACGGTACTGCGTTTCTCCCGACTAGAGTCGGCGATCGATCACTCTTAGTCGAACTGATTTTTACTACCTCATATATTAGACTAATACCTTAATTGATTGATCTAGGACTAGGGGTGAGTTCTCATAATGTCAACTACAATAGATGACAATGCCTATTTGATAATTTACAATAGATGGGTAATCTATTGCAACATATGACTCAATCCATTTGATAACTTACAATAGATGGGTAATCTGTTGCAACAAATGATTTAATCTGTTTGATAGTTTACAACAGATTCATGATCTGTCACAACAAATGGCTTAATCTGTATGATAGTTTATAATAGATGTGTAATATATTGCAACAGATTACATAATCTGTTTGATCCAATAGAAAAGACATCTGTTGCAATAAGTTGAGCATTTGTTTATATATAATTCAATTGAGTTCATATGTTAG
>NW_025887755.1:22588-45563 GCF_002878395.1 Capsicum annuum
ACAACTTCAATTGAGTCTTTTGTCAATTGCATGATGAAACGGTACTATGTTCCTCCCGACCAGAGTCGGCAAGATCACTCTGAGCTAAACCGATTCTTACTACCTCACATGGTAGACTAATACCTTAATTGGTTGATCTAGGACTAGGGGTGAGTTCTCATAATGTCAACTATAATAGATGACAGTGCCTATTTGATAATTTACAATAGATGGGTAATCTATTGCAACATATGACTCAATTTATTTGATAATTTACAATAAATGAGTAATCTGTTACAATAGATGACTTAATCTATTTGATAGTTTACAACAGATTAATGATCTATCGCAACAAATGGCTTAATCTATATGATAGTTTACAACAGATGTGTAATATGTTGCAACAGATTACATAATCTATTTGATCTAACAGAAAAGACATCTGTTGAAACAAGTTGAGCATTTGTTTATATATAATTCAATTGAGTTCATATGTTAGACTAATTCCTTAGTTGAATGTGAGTTATCATAGGTTCAACTACAACTTCAATTGAGTTTTTTGTTAATTGCATGATGAAATGGTACTGTGTTCCTCCCGACCAGAGTCGGAGATCGATCACTCTGAGCCGAACTGATTCTCACTACCTTATATGTTAGACTAATACCTTAATTGATTGATCTAGGACTAGGGGTGAGTTCTCATAATGTCAACTACAATAGATGACAGTGCCTATTTGATAATTTACAATAGATGGGTAATCTATTGCAATATATGACTCAATCCATTTGATAATTTACAACAGATGGGTAATTTGTTCCAAGAGATAACTTAATCTATTTGATAGTTTACAACAAATTTGTGATTTGTCATAACAAATGACTTAATCTGTATGATAGTTTACAATAGATGTGTAATATGTTGCAATAGATTACATAATCTATTTGATCTAACAGAAAAGACATTTGTTGTAACAGGTTGAACATTTGTTTATATATAATTAAATTGAGTTCATATGTTAGACTAATACCTTAATTGAATGTGAGTTATCATAGGGTCAACTACAACTTCAATTGAGTCTTTTGCAATTGCATGATGAAACGGTACTGCGTTCCTCTCGACCAGAGTTGGCAATAGATCACTCTGAGCCAAACCAATTCTTACTACCTTATATGTTAGACTAATACATTAATTAATTGATCTAGGACTAGGGAACTAATACCTTCATTGAATAGTCTGGGACTAGGGGTGAGTTCTCATAGGGTAAACTATCGATTAATCTAGGACTAGAGGTGAGTTCTCATAGGGTCAGCCACAATAGATGGCAGTGCTTATTTGATAACTTACAACATATGGATAATCTGTTGTGACATATGACAATCCATTTGATAATTTACAACAGATGGGTAATTTGTCGCAACAGATGACTTAATCTGTCTGATAATTTACATCAGATTTGTAATCTGTTATTTCCTAATCTGATTGATAATTTGTAACAGATGAGAAATCTGATGCAACATGTTGAACATTTGTTTTTTACAATTTCAATTGATCTCATATGTTAGACTCCTAAATTGATTAATCTAGGACTAGGGGTGAGTTTTCACATGGTCACCTCCTAAAGTACTCAATCAACTACAACTTCAATTATTTTTATATGATTTTAAAAATTATGCATATATTTTATGATTTTAAAAATAATTAAGATCATTTCTGACCAAATTAACATTTTCAAAACTACTTGTCATTATTTTCCAAAATACAAATCAACCCATACAAAACGTTTCAGCATTTCAAATCTTGAGGTCTGGCTCTTTCTCTCTCATTCTCACTTAACAATACTGTACAGACAACAACTACTCAACAAATTTGCTCAACCCTCTACAACAAATCATTTTTCTTCTCATTTCTAACCACATAGGTGTTATTTTCGACATCATTCTTGCTTGTATCAGTCATTTTCTTTGTCTTCGTAGGTAACAGAGTTCGAGAAGAGCTCTATATTTGTTTTTTTTTCTAAAAAATAAGGGCTTTTAAGTTGATGATGAAAAATAAAAGTTTTAGTTGTATTATCTTTGAGAATGGGTTCATAATTTTGAGTTTTGATGGTAAAATTGTAGGAAGAACTCGAGAAATCCCTAGTTTTTGTCGTAGTGTTTCATTGACTGTCATGGTATAGTTGGATAGTGTTGGTGGTGGTGGTGGTGTTTGTGGTCATCGTGGTAGCACCGGTGGTGGCATTGGTTGGTGGTGTTTGTGGTGGTGTTGGTATTTGTGGTGTTTGTTTGTTTGTTGGCATTGGTTGGTGGTGTTTATGGTGGTGGCTGTTGGTGTATCGGTATTCGTGGTATTTGTAATGTATTTTTTAAAATCTATGCATACATCAACTGTAATGTAATTTTTGTTTTTCTTTGTCTGTAGGTAAAACATGTCTCCCAAAAGAAAAGAAAGTGAAAGTGGATCAATGTCTAACCACTAAAAAAAAAGGCTACAAACAGAGGGATTCGGAAGAGCTTCCTGAACAATCTCAGTCAGGGAAAAGTAAAGCTGAGGAGAGATATGAAAACAACATTGAGGGAGCTGGAAAAGGGTCCATAGATAGTGATGAAGAAAATAAAAGTAAGAAAAAGGAGGAATTGGAGAGTCAAAGAGAAAGAGGATGATCATCAACATGATAATAATGGATCACCAATGGGTCGTGAGTTAATATCGACATCCCAGCATGATCTTATCAAAACTTTTAGTATTGACAGGTTTGAAGTTGCGATGCCGATAAATGACCCAAAAGGAAAACAACTAATTGGTCAAATTGTCCTTAAATGTCAGATGGGGAAAATTTTTGAACATTTTATGAAAATTATGAAGAACGAAAACATAGGCGGACTTTTTAAGAAGAGCTGCTTTGGATGCTTTCTTGAGTTGCCTGAGGACCTCTCTGCCTATATTCGTTTCGCTATGATGATGGTATATGGTCTTCTCAAGCACAGGATCAAGTACACGAGGTATGATAAAGATCCGGAGGAGAGGGAAAAAAGAAGATGGATGAAATCTGGATCAACTACTGTGGCATGCCTATTTGTTTTGGCTTGCAAGAGTTTTCCATAGTGACAGGCCTAAGATGCCGTCGTCCAGAAGGACCACCACCTCGCAAAAGATCCAAGGCAAGAAAATGCAAGGGAAAAATAGATGGGTTGTTTGACATTGCTCGACGTGGATACAAAGCATCGGATTTGTTGACATATTCGAGGATAAAACCATACCAGAGCAGTACAGGGAGCAATTATGCTTAGTTTGGTTTGTCCATTCAGTTATATTAGCAAGAGACGTCAACAAGGTCATAGAAGATGATTTGTTGGTGTGTCCTTAGGATTTTGATAAATTCAACAATTATTCCTGAGGATATGACAGCTTCTACTTGAGTATCCAATATTTACTGATAAATCTATCCTCAAGGACGACCATATTATATGGCTTTCCTTCGGCTTTCATGGTAAAATTAATTACTAATTTTACTCATCCATTAATTTATATTGAATATAGTTATTATGATTTTTTTGGCTTGCTTCCTTTTTATTCTCTTTAGGCTTGGGCATTTGAAGCCATTCCTCCCCTCCGAAAGCAGTTAATGGATTACCTGGATGAGGTTTCTCATCCAAGGATGTTTAGGTGGTTGGCTACAAAGAGCAATACCAATATTAAGGAGGCTGATCTATTTAACCCTCAGGATGATGCAGTACGTCTTCTTCAAGTAAAATAATTCTACTTAAAGATAAGAAAGATATTGAACAGATGTTATTTCTGGTGCATGAGATGTTATATCTGATGCACCAGATGGGACATCTGTTGCGATGGGATATATCTTGCATCAGATTATCCATCTGTGGCTTTGATTCTCTAAACCCGACTCCTAAAAGATTAACCATCTACTGCAAATTATGCAACAGATGTTTAATCTGATAACATATCATTCATCTGTTGTGACTTACAGATCATTTGTTGCATAACAGATTACCCATCTTGTGCAGCTGTTACAACAGATGATTGATATTTTGCATCAAATTATCCATGTGTTGCTCTGTTTCTCTGAACCATACTCAAACGGATTTTAACTATACACTACAAACTATGTAACGGATGGGTCTTTTTTTTTTAAAATGTAGCCCAACTATGAAAATTATTATATTATATGATTTAAATGCATCTATCTTTTTTTCCTTTTTATAGGTTGTGCATCCATGGATCGTGCCAACTAAGGAGGAGTAGGTGATGACTTCTTATATTACTCTAGGTCGTGTTGATACTATTGCAGACCCAACGGTGGAGTTAATAAAGAAGGAATTGGCTAGAGCAATAGCCATAAGAAGAGCAGTTAGGCAAGGTCAGCCTAATGTTGAGGCTCTTCATGACTAACCTTTTACTAAGGAAGATCCTGGAGCTTCTTCTGGTGGAGTTGTTGGTGTTGGTGGCAGGCATGCTGATGCTGCTACCACTCATGATGACGAGTATGTTGATGCTCAAGAAATAGTAACTATGTTTGAAAACACCTCTTTTTGACCTTACACAGGTCCCTCTCACCCCTCTTTACCCTCGTGTTCTCGTTGTGAATGCTATGAGTGCAAGGATAGATAGGATAAACTCTTTTAAAAAGTAGAGACTATCTCTAAAGCTATCGAATAATTCAAATCCAAGAGGTGTGTCATACCATCCAAGAAGGTGATGGAGCCACACACTTCTACAATGTTGGTTAGGAGAAAGAAAAGAGCAATTAGAGACGTACTCTCCGCTCGAAAATCAAAGGAAATTGCAATTTCTACCTCTCCAAAAGCTGTTAAAGTTTCAGGTCCAGTCAAGAAGGTGGACATATATGTGAAATTTGGCGCCGAAGAGAAGAGGGATCTGCGACAGGCCAAGAATGCCAAGCCAGGCACACCAAATTACCCCAGGCCTCCTTTTCCCCCTAATACTTCTAGACTATGACTGATATGCGTATGCCGTACGAGGATAAGGCAAGTTTACTTTTCCTAACCTAGCCCTTCTAATCTATGCCATGAAGAAGAAGCTACGCAACAGATTTCACATCTGTTGCAACAGCTGGGTATACTCGTGCAATTGGTTGTGGTTCTGTTGTAACTTATTATCCATCTGTTACATAAGTTGCATTGGATTATTGATTCAGAGAACCCTATGCAACAGATGGACCATCCGTTGCATATTTACAATTACTAACCTATTTAAAAATTGACTTCTTATCTCACAGCATGTTGACATAATTCTCTGCCTCATGAGGAAAAGGCAATTAACGTACTAGGAAGCTTATGATGTTGTCCATAGGATAATTGACCTCGACTTCTATAAGAAGCTCAAGGATAGGTACAATCAACTCAATGGAGAGGCGTCAGCCCTTGGTGTGGGACTTGATTTCCTAGTTCCTACGTTGGTCTTGGATGAAGAAGAAAATTAAGATATGTTAGAGGGGATAGGCCAAATCCACACGGCAAGAGTTGGACCGAGGCAAAAAGGATTCTTGCAGTCATTAGCGTGCATGACATGCATTATTGGGCTATTGAGATACTACTTGAGGAGGGAAAGATGAATGTTTATGACTCCAACATACCTCTCGTTGACGATTTTGATCTTTTTCTCCTCGTGGAGCCACTGATGGTGTTGTTGCCCATCTTGTTGAGGGAGAGTAAACTGATGAATTATTTGCCAAAGGAAGTGTTGATAAAGAAATCATGGTATTTGAAGGTCGAAATAGGGGAATGATCCTTCCAAAAGATGATGCCGCTAAAGCGAGCAGCTCGCACGCTCTTGCACACATCGAATGTTTGCTGACCGGCATAGAAATCGCCGAGCCAATGACTTTTCTATGTGACAACACTGTGGCAAACCTACAAGAGGTCTGGGCTTATGGGGTACTAACTGGACGCTTGAAGCCTGTGTATATAGAAGAGCCTGTGAAATAGAAATTTTTAATTTCAAGTCACCCTTCACTTTATTAATGTACATGTAGTGGCAATAATTTTTTTTTTTTTATCAAAGTTGAGTTTTGTATAATGCAATAGATTAGATTGTCAATCTATTGCAACAGTGGAAAGACCTATTTTTTTTAATGAAAGTTGAGTTTTTTATAATGCAATAGATTTAGATTGTCAATTTCCATAGATGACGTAAATTTTACAACATATGCCTAAATCTTTTTGATATTTTTCAACAGTTACGCTTGAATAGCCATGTGCTCGTCGACTACAAACCAGTAGCAAATACATACCACCATGAAAATTTCAGCAATTAGGCTTCAATATCCATGTGCCCAACAACACCAAACCAATAGCAATAACGACAATAATGTAGTATCTTCTTGCTCGATTTTGTTTCTCTTCAAAAGCCTTGACCTTGTTCAATAAACTCCAGATTACACTATTTGCTTGTGAAGGGTGTCGTTCTTCATATCAATTAAAATAATCTCATCCACCCAATTTCTATAAAAAAAAAAGAACATAATTACAAAACAATTACAAGTCAATAATTAATCAATGAATTAAATAAGAAAAATATTACCTTTGAAATTTTACAAGTAAAAAAACTACGACCCAGATTTTTTTGAGTCCAAGAAGTCTTTAACAGAGCTTCATGACCACACTTATAATATCGAAAATCTTTATCACAAAAAATAGTGGAAGATGCGCTCGACATTGTCAAGGTCAGTTGGAAAAAATGAAAGTAATAATTTGAAGAATTTGGATAGATAAAAGAAGATAACGATGAAGAAGAAGATTTGGGAATTTAGGGTTAAATTTTAGGAGGAAGATGAATATATAAGACAATGGGGGGAAAAAATGACCGTTGGGGGCCAAGTGACGGCAAGTCTGCAAAATGTGCCAGGACTGACACTAACACATTTGATGCCTATTTTATTTTACTTCTTTAAAATGAACATGTCTACTTGATGCCTATTTTATTTTAGGTGTTTGAAATGAACACCGTCGATGGGTTGCGCCTTTTTTCTTTCAATTCACTTTAACCTTTTTAAACGTAGTGACAATTTTTTACGTCCAACAAAAGTTGACTTTTTATAATCCAACAGATTCTCTATCCGTTGTAATAGTTATCCTACCTGTTCTAACATATAGTTTATCTGTTGTAATAGGTTGGTCATCTGTTGTATTATCTCAATGTTTTTATCTAAAGTCCATCTGTTGCAATAGTGGGAAGACATATTTGATAAATTCCAACAGATAACCTACCTTTTGCAACATATGTATAAATCTGTTTGATTATTCCAATAGATGTGTCGTCTGTTGCAACAAATAAAGTCCATATGTTGCAACATATGTGTAAATCTATTTTTTCAGTAGATGTGATATCTGTTGCATTATCTTGATGTTTTTATCTAAAGTCCATCTGTTGCAACAGTGGAAAGACCTGTTTGATAAATTCCAATAGATCACCTACCTGTTACAACATATGTCTAAATCTGTTTGAATTTTCTAATAGATGTGTCGTCTGTTGCAACAGATACATTATTTGTTGCAATATTTGAATCTAGTATTCCTTTTCAATTAATAAGTTCAAATCTAAGGAATAAATAAAATTCGTAGACAAAATAAAATAAATTGAAGTCTTCATAAATTAGCTGAAATAAGTAAACGAATAAATGAAATGTAAAAAAATTGTTATGGGTACAGATCTCAACAAATACATCAACAAAAATTTAAGTATACTGCCAAGAATTTCTTTGACAGGCTCAAGCTATAAAGATCTACTCAGTATGGACAAGTTGTTCTTCATTCGGTGCTATGGAATTCGGATTTGCTCGTCGTGGATCTTCATTGTCGCTTGCGTACAGTTTCTGCGCTTTCTATTCTCCGTATTTCCATAAAAAGAGTAGCATATTGTCAATGTTTTTCAGCATTAGTTTCTTCTAAATCCACTTGGAAAGTCAGAATTGGTCAATGCTAATCACAGAGATACAACAAAATGGTAAAGGATAACTCATCTCTTCTAGCAAATCAAACAGCTCTTTCTCCCATTTTAAATTATCCCAAACATATTATATTCAATTGTTGGGACAAATTTCTATATGAGGAAAACCCTGTGTGATAATTTCCAACGGATGAACCATCCGTTGCAATATATGAATCATCTGTTGCAACAGATAGGTCATCTTTTGGTACAAATAAAAGTTGTACAAATAGCTGTTTGATTTGCTAAAACAGACGAGACATATGTTGCACTAGATAAAGTATCTAGCGCAACAGGTTAGTCAACTATTGCAAAAAATGTAGATATCTGTTTGATAATTTTAAGCAGATGTGTCATCTGTTGAAATAGATATGTGTCTATTTGTTTTGTCAGTTTGAAGACATATAATATATTTACCTTCTTCAGCTTGTGCTGCTCTCCTTTGGACATTGTACGTTGCTCAGTGCAACACGCAGATAGAGGAGTTGTAATTTTACTTTTTTGGATGCCTGATAATGCCTGAAAATCACTCTCCTTCTCCTCTTAGCCCTAATCTCTAATGGAGAGGATGGAAATAAAATCCTCTTTGATGGAATGAGACCCTTCTTAGATGTCAATTCCTTTACAGAAGTAGTTAATGCATTAATGGCATTAACCACTATATTATGTTTCGCCCTGCAGTCTTAACATTTACATGCAGAACATTTGCTGGGAGAGGCAAAATTTGTATAACCAGTATGATCATACTCATAATGATTTACTTTAAATACTGTAAGAGGAGCATCATTAGCACCAATAATAGCACCATTACCACCACTAACAGCTCCATCAACAACAACAAGCTCACCCTCTAATGGTTGTTGCTCCAAACAATTCTATTTTTAGTCTGTCGATGACCTTAGGGCCCGATAAAGTTTGCACAGATCGTAAAGTAAGAAAAAATAGCATCTTCAACTCTCGATTGGTCAGAACTAGCGATGGATGCACATTCTAACATAAATCATTACATATATTAGAATGATGATTAGATCATTAAAAAAACATTAATTAAAAAATTATAATTATACTTACTGCATCCTTCGTGGGGTTGAAGAGATCAAGAAATTTTGCATTTTTATGAGTTTTTTCCGACAACCATCTCAAAATTCTTGGACAGGAAACTCCTTCCTGGTAGTTCACTTGTTGTCTCAAATAAGGAATGGCTTCAAACACCCAAGCCTATAAAATAACACCAATAAATCAAAACCATTATTGAGCAAAAAAAATGAATGATATCATAATAGAAGAAAGAAACATTTACCATGAAAGCCCATGGGAAGTCATATAAGTTGACTGTCTTTGGTGCTAACGGAGTCAACAAATATTTGACAGTCATTTTGAAGCTTTCATACCCCCATGGATAGTTGTTAAACGCCTCAAGATCCTCGGAGAGCTTTATTAAACCGAGGCTTATGTTGTTGTTAACGTCTCTCGCCCAAAGAATATTATGTACAAACCAAACCAAGCACAATAACTATTTGTGCTTCTTTGAAAGTCCTTTACCTTTCAACGCTTCTATCAAATTTTTGTTTTTGAAGCTTGGACCAACAATGGACACCAGGTCATAACGATCACACGACTTGCCTTTGCCTTTTTTGGGTGTGCGGGGTGATTTTTTTGGTGTTAGAATAGGTATAACTTGAGAAGGAGGATAACATTTTAGTCCAGTAACTATGGCAAACTCCTTCCAACCAAATCAAACAGGCATGCCACAGTAATTTATCCACACCTCATCCATCTTATCTTTGTTTTCATACATAAACCTATGCTTGAGAAGTTCATATACCATTTTTATTTGGAAATCAGCATTGTTGTCCTCCAACAAATCAAGATATTTTTCAAAGCAACTTTCCCTGAAATAAGCATCCAACTTTTGTTCTCAAAGTATTTTTCTAAAGGCGTCGAAAGATTTTCCCATGGCTGACTTAACCACGAAATCACCCGTTAAATCTGCAGCACTATCGCACTACATTCTCACAGGATAACGATCAATGCTGAAGGCTTTGACCAACTCTTCGGCGGAAGGGCTATTAGCATCTGCATCATCTCTTTTGAAACATTCCTCCTCTCCGTGTTCATCATATTCTGCTCCCGATTGAGATGACACTTGTAAAGCAAACTCATAGAGTGGTGGATGTAGCCTAGCTGCTTCACTTGTTCCTTTACTTGGACTTGATTCAGTTTCTGTTCTTTTGGAAACCATATTACCTAAAATTAACAGGAATATAAAATAATATATTATTGTTAATTAATACATCGTTAAAAAAGGATAACAGTAAATCAAATAAGTAAAACAGTAAAATAATAGTTATAACAGATCACCGATCTGTTGCTCCAGATAGTATATCTGTTGCAATTATAACCAAACTATTGTAGCGGATGGGTAATCTGTTACAATAATACAAAACATACTACTCATCTTTTAAGACATATGAATGGTCTGTTCAATAGATCACACAACTATTGCAACATATGCGTGATTTGTTGGAACAGTTAAATAATTCGTAGCAACAGCTGAGTAATCTGTTGCGACAATACAAAATATATCACTCAACTGTTGAGAAAGATGAATGGTTTGTACAATAGGTCACACATTTGTTGCAACATATGAGTGATCTGTTGGAACAGTTATCAATGGTCATTATTGTTTAGATTTCTTCCAACATAGGGTCATCTATCATGGAAGATGAATGATCAGTTGAAAAAATCAAGTCTTGGACTTTTCCTGTAGGAAGAGTTAGTAGGATTTTATCCAACAGGAGATTCATCTGTTGCATCAGATCATTAATCTAATGGTTCTTCCATTGAACCAGATGGTTAATTAGTTGCATTAGATTTTTTATCCGAAGCTTAATCTGTTGCAACATATGGTAAATCTGTTGTATCAGATTATTAATCTGTTGCATTAGAATTGTAATCTGATGGTTCCTCTGGTGTATCAGATGGTTGATCTGTTGCATCAGATGGTTAATACATTGCACCAGATGGGTAATCTGTCGGAGGAAACAGCTGCACGATTTTGTTAAACAAAAAACAGCAATTTCACCATTTTTACCAAGAACAAGAACAGAACAAATCAAACCAAATTGTCCTTTTGTTTTTATAAACACAAACAATAAAAATCAAACTTCAAAAAAATGCAACAAACAACAAAATATCACAATTCACTTAGAAAAGAGAAGAGAAGAGAAGAAATATCAAAAATTAGGGTTTTATTCAGACCGTATTTCAAATTAGTGCAACAAATATTGAAATTGTTAACCAATACTATAAGAGAAGTTGGCTCAAGTTCCTCGTTTTCTTCAAAACTAAAAAAACCATAAATTTTTACCTGTGAAAGAAGAAAAGGACCGATGAAGAATTCAAAGTTGTTGTGGCCGGAGAGCAAGGCTGTCATGTCGATTGAAGTCGAAAAGGAACTGAAATCCCAAATATTCGTAGTCGGATGTTGAAGTCGCCGAGGATTGAAATAAGAAATTTGTAGAATAGTTGGTTGGGAGAGAGTTGAGAGAAGTTGTTAAGAGAGGGATGAGAGACAAGTTGATTGAATTGAAGAGGGAAACTCGAAGCCCAACTATTTATCGTCAAGGGTTGAAGGGAGAAATTTTACAGAACTGTTGGTTGGGAGAGAGTTGAGAGAAGCTGTCGAGAGAGAGGAGGGAGTGGTTGATTTGGATTGAAGAGGGTGTGGGTTGGGTTGATTTGTATTTTGAAAAGATTAGAAAGTTTTGAAAATATTAATCAAGTCTACAATTAACTTGATCAAGTTTCCTAATAATGTTTGACCCTATCTGTTGGTCAATGTCACCAATCCTTCATTCAAGACTTAAAAGACACCAATTCTTCAATTTTCTCTAGAGACTTTGTCTACTAGGCTTTGATACCATTTTAGCTTAATAAAAAAGACACACAAATATGGCAACATAACAATATCCCTTTTTTTGTATATTAATGAGTATTACAGAGGGTGCTATATATAACACATGAGTGGGTACGTGTCATAACATGAGAGGAGAATGTAAATACAATGTCAGTTGTATGTACAATAAATAAGAACAATTAAATCTACATCGTTTTAAGAAATAGAAACAACTACTATCTCTAATATTACTTTTGTCTATTTGGTTCAGGGAGATTCATTTTGATGTTGCAATTTTAATGCAAAGGTTGGTTTTATGTTTGTTTCATTGCAGAGAACACAACATCCACCTATTTATAATGTGAAAAATATATTTGCTCTAGGCTTTCAGCTAAAAAAAAGTCTTGTTATGATTAATTAAATAAAAATGAGACTACCCTGTACCCAAAAAAGGAACTAATGGAGGGAAAAAAAATCACAAAGACACTGCCACTCTTCCACACTCACAACTTACACATTACTAGTCAGTAGTTACTTCTCTATCATGAGGGCCCCTCATTACTCGTTACTAATTGTTCTTTCCTTTTAATAGATGTTTGAAAATTATAAGCTACAAGGGGGTTGTTTGTTAGAGTGGATAAGAATTGTAGAATGTAAAATATAATGTATTAGAAATATTTGTATTAGTAATGTAAGTATTAGTTATGCTAGTTCTATATCTCAATAAATTTAAAATCAAAAAACATATACCGAGAGCTAATCATGTATTTTTACAAAGAAAAATATGTCTTTGTAGGATGTATTGGGAGTTAATTATGTATCTCGATAGATCCAAAATTGAAATTTTCAGTAATTATATAAAATGTCAAAATTTTCTGTAATTAACTTCAAACTATTGAAATTTCTGTTATTTTTCCATTTTTAAATGATAAATTATGCAAATGTCCATTCGGTTAAATTTCTTATACAAAAAAATAATTCACTTTTTTTACTTAAAATGGGCAGTCGGCCAAAGTTGTTTCCAAAAATGGTTGATCGGCCAATTTATTTACCAAATAAATGGCAGGTTGCCCTTACGCATAATGTTTGGCCATTTGGCTGTTTTCTTTCCGATAAAATTTTGTTTCTAAGTTATTTAAAAATAAAAACCCTTTTTGTTGTTTAAGATTTTTGTTTTTTTTATTTTTTTTCTTTTCTAATTGTTTCACTTTGTTAATGAAAAAAATAAATATTTATGTTGTTTTATTATTTTTATTTAGACTTTATTTATTATCGTGGGAGCACATGATAGATAAATAAATATCGATATCGATACATTACATAATTATTTATATAATATTAATACACGATTATACACTATTTATACAAAGTTGATACTCACATACCTATTTATAAAATATTGATTCACATTTATATATTATTTAGACAATATTAGTAAAAGCTTCAACACCATTTACACAAAATCGATACATTATATAACAAATTATACAATATCGATATGTATTTTTACAGTATTTATACAAATTAGATACATTGCATATACACTATAAAATTATTTATACAATATCGAAGCATTATATATACATTACATAATTATTTATACACAATATATACATATTTATACCATTTATGCAATATTGGTATAGAAAAAAATTACACGGATTTTTTTTTTTTTTTAAAAAAAAAGCAAACCAAATTTTTTCTTATAAGAAAACAGCAGCAAAAAACGGAAGATTTTTTTTCAAAGAATTACCACTAAAACAAGAAAACATAGAAATTTTATGTAATAATTAAAAATCTGGCTATATTTGTTGTAAACTTTTCAATATATAAATGAATATTTCACCTTTTTAATAATAATTTGAGCACGTCACATAAATATATAATTTAAGAATCAATATTACAAAAACCACTAATAGTTTTTACTGTTCAAAACATAACAATAGAAATCTAACAAAATCTGTCAAATAAGGTAAAAGAAAAAACAAAAGATAGTAAATAAAATAGCATGATTTGAGGGGCAACTTAGTGGTTGGTATTTTATCCTATAAATTCTCCTATTTTGGTTTTCAAATTTTAAACAAAATAGTAAATAAGGTAACCGCAAAAATAATACATTTATTTGATATTTTTTTAACCGAAAAACTTGCACCAAATAATAGGATAAACCCTAAGAGACTAAAGGGTAGAGACTTTGTCTGTTAGGCTTTGATACCATTTTAGCCTAATAAAGAAGACACAAATATGGCAACACAAATTACAAGTCAGGAGCCCGCCTGAAGAACAGGGCGATGAAATTACAAAGTCAGGAGCCCGCCTAAAGAATAGAGTAATGAAATGAAAATTCAGGAGCCCGCCAGAAGAACAAGGTGATGAAATTGCAAGTCAGGAGCCCTCCTGAAGAACAGGGTAATGAAATTATAAAGTCAGGAGCCCGCCTAAAGAATAGAGTAATGAAATGAAAATTCAGGAGCCCGCCAGAAGAACAAGGTGATGAAATTGCAAGTCAGGAGCCCTCCTGAAGAATAGGGTAATGAAATTGCAAGTCAGGAGCCCGCTTGAAGAACACGCTGATGAAATTGCAAGTCAGGAGCCCGCTTGAAGAACATGGTGAAGAAATTGAAAGTCAAGCAACAAGGTGAATAAATTAAAAGTTAAGCAACAAGGTGAAGAAATTGAAAGTCAAGCAACAAGGTGAATAAATTAAAAGTCAAGCAACAAGGTGAAGAAATTGAAAGTCAAGCAACAAGGTGAAGAAATTAAAAGTCAAGCAACAAGGTGAATAAATTAAAAGCCAAGCAACAAAGTGAAGAAATTGGAGCCCAAAGAATATCAGATCTTTTGTACATTTTGAAGGCATCAGAAACTCAAGTCAAGAGTCCAAAAGAAGCTGCATATATAGGACTTTTGTAATTTCAGTTATCTTTTTAACTTGTAATTTCTATCTTTGATGTAATGGCAAAGCCACGGACCGAAACCTCAACAGTCACTCACTCGACGCTCCAACTCGGTATAGTCCTCCTCTTACCAACCCTTTGAGATACCCGTGACTCGATCTCCTCATAATCTGGGTAAGTAGGATGTCCAAAATCAAGAATAAGTTGCATTCCTTCCTCCTGCTTCCTCCCTTCGAATAATGGTCGGGGCAAAATTCTGTCTTGTTGTCTACTTTTTTTTTAATCTAAAAACACTTCGTGCTTACATCCAAAGAGGGGCATGATCTAGACATGTAATTCTATCCTTCCCGAAAGTGTATTTTTACCCGTTTTTACCCCGAGCCTTCACCCATGTGATAATTGTCACTCAATAACAAATCCACCAAACTCTTAACCATTTTTGACACCTCACCCTAATAAATTTTATCTTATCCTAACTACCCTACTCCCACCCCTACCTCCACACACCCCCTCTACCCACATAGCCCCTACCTCTTTCTCACATTTTGGTCCATTTCTTAACAAGCTAAAAGAAAAGACAAAAAATATATATACACATCACTCACTTATACTACAATACAATACCCACACACTACACAACCCTACACATGCTCAACACATACTTACACACGCCACGTCATATTTTTCCACACCTCACTAAATAATATACACACTCACACACTGGCAGCTGGACATGACCCCACAACAATTCACACCCCCTCACATATTCTCACCATCTTTCACACCAATACACACATAGAAGCCACTATACACATACATATCTCAAAAATACACACCTAGAGGGAGGCAATTTTTTTCACGGGGGAAAAGGATGGATTCTCAGTAAGGCAGACAACCCAGACTCTATTTTTTTCCTTTTTCTTCATCTTCACAAGACACACATAGACGAGAGAAGGGAAAAATGGTGTCACATAAATAGTTTGTAGATTGACATAGCAACACGAAGGCACACACATGCACACAGCAAGAGAAAATCAAGAATAAAGAGAGTTTGAAGGAGATTCGATCGTCTTTTTTAGATTTTCAAGCAAAAATTTTTCCAAAATTGGTTTTCAGTTCATCATTTGATCTATTCAGTCTTAAAAATCCCCAAATTTCTTAATTTTCTTTGATTTCTAGGCAGACTTGGCCAAAAAACATGAATTAGTAGTAGAGTTTTCGTTGAAATTGACCCTGTTTTGAATTAATTTTAAGATAGTTTTGTGTACTGATTTGGTTTGTTCTGTTGCGATTTCAGTCTTGGTTCATCGATCTTTATTCTAATTTTGGAATTTAGATTTTGTTCATCCCAATAGGTTCATCGCTATTAGTTTTGGGTTTTAAATTTCTTGATACCGAGTTAGATTTCGTAGCTGTCGAGGTTTTTTATTCGGTATTTCGGATTTGGGCTTCTTTAACTTGTTATTATCAACCAAAATCAATTATCAGAAGGTCTATTTCTTTGATTCTTTCTTTATATTTTATCTTAATTTAATGTTATGATTATGTGTTTGTTGATTATGATTGTGTGTTTCGTGGATGTTCGATGTCGAAAAATTGATTATGATACAAGTTTGGCGTTAATGTGTGGATAATTATTTCATGTGGAAGTTGTATGTTTAAAAATGTAATTTGGGGTCGGATGTATGGAATTGATAAAAATGAATATTGATTAATCTTGATTTATTGTCATTGGTTATTTTGGAACAAATATGAATGTTAAACGTGATAGTATCATGATTAGGCCATCGAATAAATAGGTAAATACTAGGTGGGGTAGGCAAATTGAAGAAATTTATGATTGTGGAATGATTGGATATTTGTGTTGGAGATTGTTTTTATTTTAGCGTTTATAAATTAAAAAATGTACTCATTTGGCCAAAAAATGCCCTGAGGTATCTGTATTGCTTTATCCGGAGAATGCCCAGAGAAAGTTATACTTGAAGACGACGCACGATCAAGGTTCGGAACGTCGGGAAGAGTTTAGCTTAGGATTAGTTTAGAATAGAGTAGGTTTTATATTTTTGTATTTTTATTTTTTGGACTGTATAATTGGGACTGGACATTATTTTGGATTTGTTTTGTTTGACTGTTTGTTTCGTGTTTATGTGCTTGTTGGTTTATGCATTCATGGCATCGTACTAGCTGATCTACTCCATAAAGCGACCATTGTAGAACCACGAGACCGAGGGGTACCTAACACCTTCCCCTCGATCAACAAAATTACTTAATCGGAATCTCTGTTCCAAACTAGTTTTAAAGAGTCCACAATTATTTTAAAAAAGAATTTTTAAAGGTGACTTGGCACACTAGATTTATGCCAAAAGATGACTCTGAGTTTTGAATATAAATAATTCTTTTTGAAATAAATTTTTATTTTTTGTCACTTAATAATAAAAACCCTTTTGAACCTTTAAACAAATTTAATCTTTTGGTAAAAAGGGGGTGTGACAGCCCTGGCGACTCTACTGGAGATATTTTCAGAATTCGAGTTTATTTTTGGAGTTATATCAGCTTAGTTTGACATTACGGGTGCCTACTTGCTGCATGTTTACAGTTTTCCCTTTTATGTGTTACCGCTTTATATTTGGCATTATTTGCATAACTCAAGTCAATTCTTTATGCAATAAGTTCTGTAGTACACGTTGTGTACACAACCTCTATTTGAGTCACCCTTATTTTAGAAGGGGAGCCATCGGCTGGTATGGAGTGAGTGAAAAGCTATCACAGCCACAATCGACCATACGCTCCCCCGAACAGCCTTGTTAGTTGACCCAGCCTAGGTCAGCCTATAGGTCATGCTTATCTGCATCATATTGAGACCTAGTGGGACCCACTTGGTCCTTTGTAGAAGACTCACTCCTAAAGTATTCCTATGTGATAATTGTTACATCTTTGAGGATAACATGGTCATTTGACGAATTGATTTAGGAAAAGCATGTATCAGAATTAAAGGAGCAGGTGTTTAGGCAAGGAAAAATAAAAGTCAAAACAAGAGTTTCATAGTTTTTGTAGAGTTTTTTATGTCTTTTGTTCTTCGCAATTCAAAAAATTCAAAAAGATTTTTACCTATTGCACTCATTTCTCAACAACAAAAACATCAAAAAGATTTTTCTTTTGTTTCTTTACCATGCATTCATAATTCAAAAATTTTAAAAAGATGTATTTTTTACAATAGGATCTTTTTATAAAAGAAAAATTAAAAAAAAAATGAAGGTAGAAGTTTTGTACATTTCATATAATGAAAATACCAAAATGAGTTTTCCTTCATAGTTGTTGGTGTCAGTTTTATGTGAAGTGTCAAATTAAAAACTTAAAAAAACATTTTATTGATGTCTTTTGTCATTTATCTTTTGTCGTGTCTCTCATATCAGGGTTCAGTTTGGTAGTTAATCCCTAATTGTCCAATCTGAACAAACGACACACCCCTGATTCTCCTCTCTCAGGAGTGAAATACGTAGGCAGCCTATTATAGGTTCGGGGATCTTATTTTAAAAATCCAAAAAGACATTCTTCACTCTTTTTTAGAGTAGGTATCATATATATCTCTAAAAGAAAACTACAAAAAGATTTTCTTTTAATAGTTTTAAGTTTCATTTTCGTATAAAATTCAAAATTAAAAACCCAAAAAGATTTTTCTTTGGTAATCATAGGTTTTATTTTGTATAGGAATCTGAAAAATTCAAAAAGAATTTGTTCACTCTTCATTTAGAGTAGGTTTCATATACACCTCCAAAAGAAAACCACAAAAAGATTTTTCTTTAATATTTTTAAGTTTCATTTTCGTATGAAATTTAAAATTTGAAAACCCAGAAAGGTTTTTCTTTGGTAATCATAAGTTTTATTTTGTATAGGAAATTGAAAAATTCAGAAAGATTTTCGTCAATTCTTTTGACAAATTGTTATTTTCTTTTTTTCTTGATGTTTCAAGAAAAAAAAAAGAGTTGATCGGTCATTTTGTGGCTAAATTTCTCAAACTACGCACACTTGATTCTCGTATCTCAGAAGTGAGCTGGTTCTTCACATCACACCAAACTCAAGGAAGGGTTAGTTATGTTCAACAAGGATATAGAGAGTGACATCATAGATCAAACAAAGAGTCAGGAAAATAAGAGTTTAAAACAAGAGATTAGGAGACTAAGGTAACAAATGACGGAAATGCATCGAGCTTGGGTCAGTGGGTTTCCCCCTCCTCCATTTACCATTATTGATCCTACAAATACCTCAAGTTTTCCATCAAAATTGCGAAGTCAGTTTCCTACTGTTGCTAATGCACAGAAACATGACTCAAAATTCATTCCAAGACAAAAGCATCCCAATAATTCCTCCACCCTTTATCTAGCTCCTCAGCATAAGCCTACTAAATTCATAACACCACATGTCGTCTGTGATTTTGGTGCTTAATCCTCTGCTGAGATACCCACATTGGTTAGCCGCCCAATGGTTATTCTTTCCTAAGCTGCTAGTGGACCCGTGTTCAATACTCTTGGTGATCATTGCTATACTCCTGAGCCTACTTTTAAGTTAACTAGGTGTAAGACCCCACAAAATCCTAAGCTTAACTCAGTCCGTTAAAGCTTGCAAAGAGGTCCCAGACTTAAAATTTTAGCTAAATGTTTATACTTAGAATTATTTTAGCCTTCATAATTTTACAATCTTATTTTACGATCCTTATGACCTTAAAATATTAGTCCTTGGATTGAATCATGATCAGGTATGTCAATAGGTCACTCCGGGTGAGTTTTTGGATTTTTTGAACCTCGTTTGAATTAAGTTTGAATGACCAAAATAGTAGGTCGATGCAATCTCGATGTGCCGTATCGCCAATTGCGTCGACAAATATTTTCCTAGCCTCAGGGTGAAGATTCAATTGAACCAATGTAAACTTGAGGGGTCATCACGTCGATGCTATCACGTCGATGCCATCGGTGTGGTGCAGCGGTCTGCGCGTCACTGGGCATGATTTCTGCTCTTTTAATGTCGCATCTAGAGGGGTAATTGGGTTTTTTCCCACCTTATATCAGCCCCCAAAACATGAGATTCAGCCTTTCTAAAGGCAAAATCCCTCATTTTTTCTCAAAGTTTCTCAGGAACAAACCCTAGGGGATTCAATTTCAAATTTAAGCTTCAAGAATGCACCATCAATCTTCATGAATTAACAATCAAAGTATGTTAGGTGTTCATTCAAGGGTCTCCTTCCACCCTTGGAATTCGAGAACCTCTTTTAAACTACAAGTTAATTTCTTTTATGAATTTCATGTTGAAATTGGTTGTCTTAAAGATTATGACGTTATTTGGGTTTCTAATCCATGATTTAATTCAAATTTCATGTGAATTAATTAACGCATGTAATGGTATGTGGATTCATGTCAAAAACCATATGAATTTGTAAGTTGAGATTGGTAATCATGATGCCTACATGTTGTTTATTACTATGTGCATAGATTGTGCTCCCCAAGTGTGTGATAAAATGTTCATGTTAGTTGAATAGTGAAATCATATTATGTTAGTTTGTATACAAATTTATACCATGCAAGTGTTTGATAAAATGCCTAAATGGATGAATTGTGACAAAGTGTCTAGTTATCATGCTTTCAAGATTGTGCTATATTTTACAATTTACAATACCCGACAATCTAGCTGTTTACCTAAATTTATACTAATTTCAGAATAGTTTTAGTGATGTCACATTCAGTAGTATTTAGTCAGTTACAGAACTCAGTGTATTCAGTTAGTTAACAGAATTTAGTGAACTAAGTTTAGTTCAGTAAGACAGCAGGATCAGTAACAGTTAACTCAAGCCTAGTACAGTCTAGAAGCTAGTTCAGTGTCTATTTAGTTGAGAGTGGGAATCAGCACCGAGTTAACCCAGGGATAGGGGCATTCCTGTCTGTAAGGGGTTTGACCCTTAGTTGCAATCCCTGCATTACAAAACTATGTAGCCAACATAGGTTGAGATGTCTTCCTGCCAGTCTTGATACATTTTGTACCAGTTTTCCTGCCAGCGAGGGTTGGTGAAAGGGCTTCCTGTCAGAGAAAGTTAAATGATAGCCATTGTTAGTATCCCTTGGCAAAGTTCTAACACCCTTCCAATTAGGGTCACAGGTTGGACCCCAACTCAGTACAAAATCGAGGTATGTTGGTTAGAAGAACACTCTCACATTTTCAATTTTAGACTCAGTATAAAACCTCAGTTTAGTTTCAAAATCAGGAATGTCAGATATAGTCACCTAGCTTAGTATAGAACTCAGTTCAGTTCTACAAAATTAGGACTGTCAGAAATAGTCACTCAGTTAATAGTAATACAGTATCAGTAAACTCAGATATCAGTAATTCAGTTTTTAAGTTGAGACCATAATATCCATAAATACCAACATGCCTTCTAATAGAGGCGTGGTTGGATGGTGGTGGTGATCATCATTTAGCTCGCGTCTAGAGAGTTTGACATCCCTCTCCAGATATGTCCCGTTTTGCTATTGAGAAAGAGTTCCATGTTGTGCTGCGTCCTTTTTGGAGTCGTTCGCACCTGTGGTTTTGATTTGAGATTTTCATTCTTTTGGATGCTCTCGACAATTTCTCACACAAAAATCATTAGTGATAAGCTCAATTTACAAAAGAAGTATATAGTATTTTACCATATCTCCGCGTGAGTTGTTGTCTAAAAAGTGAAGTCATCCTTTCTTGTACCTTCAGAGTGGGGTGGCCTTTTTGGACACGGGCGATACTTTTGCAGAACGGTCCCTACAACCGTGTAATCTTATGCTGGTGTGGCAACCCTTTTGGTTACCTATATCACTTGTTGTATAAGGCATGATAACCTCTCCGGTTGTAGCCGATGATCGATTTATAAATTTTTCTTAAATTGTCAATCTTCAGATAATCTTGCACATTATTTGATGTTGGATACGAGGTGACTTATAGATATCCTTTGAATTTCTAGCTTTTAGGTAATCCTGCACATCATCCGACTCTGGATAAGAGATAACTTACAGATATCCCTCCAATCGCTTGCTTTCAGGTGTTCCTGCATATCATCCTATCTTGGATACAATATGACTTATAGATAATCCCTCAAATTGATCGTCTTTGGGTAATCCTGCACATAATCAATCTTGGATATGACGCGGCTTATAGAGAACCCATGGACGTATCAATTTGACAATCTTGCATATCCTCCGGTAAGGATTTAGTTGTGAATTACGGATAACCTTTGAACTATCAAATTTTGGGCGATCTTGCACACTATCCGGTTAGGATGTTATTGTGGCTTACGGATGACCTACAAGCTATCAACTCATAGGTGATCTTGCACACTATCCTATTTCAAATAATATGACTTATAGATGACCTTCAAATTGTCAATTGCTAGGAAATCTTATATATCATTCATCCTTAGATAGCGACCTAAAGGCGTCCCTCTAAATCATGTGCTCTTAATGTATTCAGATGTTGATTCATGAAAAGATGATGATATCCTCGATGCCAGTATTTTTTCTTATATGTCAGCAGATATATTGAATACTGATGATATCCTCAACGCCAGCATTGTGTCTAGCGTGTCGACAGATATATTGAATGCAGATGATATCCTCGACGCCAGTGTTGTGTCTAGACATCAACAAATATTGAATGATGATGATATCCTTGATGCCAGCATTATGTCTAGCATGTCGATAGATATATTAGATGCTGATGATATGCTCTACGCCAGTGTTGTGTCTAGCATGTCGACAGATATATTGAATGCTGATGATATTCTTGACGCCAGCGTTGTGTCTAGCATGTCAACAGACATTGAATGCTGATGATATCCTCGATGCCAGCATTGTGTCCTGCTTTCTACATGTATCTGTACTCAAGGTAGAAAATTAGTAGACACAAAGTAGCTTTTACTAGCGACTATTTTTAGGAAACTTCTAAATACGATACGTGTAAAGAAGACAAAGTTCTTTTGTTTGTCGCCTACGATCTTAAGAAATGAGATGGACAAATCAAAAGATCCTCAATAAATGGACATTAAACCTATTTTTAGGGCTACCCTAAAATACCGTTCTTGGGCATTAATGATATGTTGTGGCTCCCAATTTGCTCAGGAATTTTTGAAAGAGACTCTCATTTTTCATATTGATCCCTGCATCCACAGAAAAATGATTAGTTGAATGAAATTACTCCATGTTGACCTTCTTCGATCCTTGATTT
>NW_025887756.1:0-1485 GCF_002878395.1 Capsicum annuum
ATCATAATGTTAAGTTTAGAATTCATCCCTTCAATTCATTAATTTCTTTTAGTAGATATGTCACCGCTCCAAATTATTGATGGGAGTTTTAAAACTTTTGAACAAACAAATACCCTGGAAATATAAAGGCAACCAACTGTACTTTGTTAGATTATACTTTATATAAATTAATTAATGTCATTAATTTAAATAAGTTTAGAAATTATTGATTATTTATAGAAATTTATACTATTTTTTTGTGTATAATTATTTACTCAAAATTTCATTTGATAATATTTTACTATTTTGTAAAATCACATATCAACATACACGTGCAATTCACGTGCTGAGAAACTATTTAATATCGATTCCACAATTCTTAATTATTTTTAAACTCATGCATTTTATTTTAAATATTATATTTTAAAACCTAATTCATAAATAATAAATTCAATTTTTTGTTTACCATAATCGAAATTATCTACCAGATTAAAAAAAATCGATTATATTGATCTTTGCAATTTCGACCCCACCTCATTTGTATTAATATTTTTAGCTTCTCTCTCAATAGTATAGTTCTTTGTAATCCTCCCTTCTCAATTGTTTCGATTCCCTAATTTCTCAATTATATATATCGGCTCTCTCTTCTTAATCGTATAGATCCTTGAAATTTCTTTTCTCTGTGTCTAGTTTTTCTTCAATATCAATCCTCCCCACTCATTTTTAATTATTTTTCTTTATCTTTTTAGTGCAGGTGTTCATCAACGGTGAAAACTGTTGAACTTCATACTTGATTGGACAAAGAAGGTTAGTGAAAAATAGAAAAAAAAATGTCTGAATTTCAATTACATACCATTTTTCTCGATTCCAAGCACAAATCAAGTTGAATTTACAAAATAGAGTGTTAGAAGTATTCTAATCCATATACTACGAAATAAGGTCAGACTCAATTTAAGACTATGAAAACTTGCACCCCCACCCCCACCCTCCACCCCCCACCCCCACCCCTCTCAATCGTATCATGTTCAAAATTAACTATGTTTCTTTATCTTATAAGTGCAGGTGTTCATCAACGATGAGAACTGCTGAACTTTGGACTCGATTGAAGAAAAAGGGTCAGTGAAAATAAAAAAAATGTTTAATTTCAATTGCACGCCATTTTTCTCCATTTCAAGCACAAGTCAAATTGAATTTACAAAATAAAATTTAGTGCTATAAGTATTTTGATCCATATACTTCCAAATTAGGTCGGAATAAATTTAAAACTTTGAAAATTTGAATCTCCCCTTTCAATCGCATCATGCTTAGAATTGATCCCTTTGAATTTAGTAATTTCTTTTAGCAGATTAGCCATTCTTTCCACCTTTCAATCCCCTTGTGTAGACTAACAATCATTGACGAGAATGCTAAATCTTTGAACAGACAAATACCTTTGAAATACAAAAGCAAATATTTTTTTTAGATTACTCTTTATATGAGTTCAATACTTTCATCAATTCAAATAAG
>NW_025887757.1:0-3429 GCF_002878395.1 Capsicum annuum
ATCACGGACTTCTTCTACTACTCCATCTCCAGAAAGCTAAGGAGGAGGGGAGTACCCCCAGAGTCACCTATTAATGCTACTGAGCAAGATTTGAGGAATGCGGTGCAATTATTAACACGTATAGTTGCTGGACAAGGTCAAGGACAAGCTGGTCCAACTATAGGTTTTAGTGGTTTGGATAGGGCAGCCAGTCTATGGACCCAAGATTTCCTTAAATTGGACCCTCCTCAATTTATTGGGTCAGATCCTAATAAAGATCCATAAGACTTTATTGATCAGATTCAAAGGGCTTTAGATGGTATGCATGTATCTGGTGAAGAGACAATGGAGTTAACAGCATATCGATTAAAGGGGGTGTCTATTTTGTGGTATGAAGCTTGGAAAAAATCAAGGGGTATAGGTGCACCTTTAGCTGGTTGGGAAGAATTCAAAACAGCATTTCTTGATCATTATCTTCCATTCGAGATTCGGGAGACCCGTGCAGATTAGTTTTTAAATCTTTGCCAAGGAAATATGAGCGTGAGGGAGTACAGTCTTCAATTTAATTCTTTGGCCAGGTATGCTCCTAACGTAGTGGCTACTATGGAGGATAGAGTTCATTAATATGTGGATAGATTGGACCCATATTTGGTTAGAGATTGTACTATTGCTGCCTTGAATAAAGACATAGATATAGCAAGAATACAAACATTTGCTCAAAAATGAAGGATCAAAGGCAAAGGACACAAGAGCTGGAAAGAGGGCACTCCAAGAGGGCTAGATTTATAGGACAATTTTCTCCATCTCAGAGTGAATTCAGGCCTCGATTTTTCGATAGACCCCCTAGACCATCACCTTCCTACTCCATATCAGGTGCTCCTCCTCGATTCGGGAAATCAATTCGGGCGAAAAAGTGAGAGTAAAGGTTCACAAGTAGTGGGGTATCGAGAGCAAGGAGGTGCAAGCCAATCAAGACCTCCTAGACAGCTTTGTAAGCATTGTGGAAGAAATCATCTAGGTGCATGTCGGTTTGGGACAAATTCTTGTTATTGGTGTGGCACACCGGGACACATAATGAGAGATTGCCCAAAAAGGGGCATGGCTAATATGGCACGACCTACTGGATCTACTATTGCATCATCATCATCGGTTCCTTCTTTTGGTAAGGGTCAGCAGATACCTACTTGTTGTGGTAGGGGTGTTAAGGGAGCTAGTTTTAGTGGTGTTCAGAATCGTACATATGCTCTAGCAGGTCGACAAAATTTGAAGGCTTCTCCTGACATGGTTACAGGTACATTGTCTATCTTTTCACATAAGGTATATGCATTAATTGATCCAGGCTCTACATTATCATATGTCACTCCATTAATTGTTGGAAAGTTCAAAAGAACACCAGAATTGCTAGCTAAGCCATTTAAAGTATCTACACCAATTGGCGAATCTATTATAGCTAGAAGATTTTACCGTAATTGTATAGTAACTGTTTGTAATCGTGATACATTAGCTGACCTTTTGGAGCTTGAAACAGTGGATTTTGATGTTATAATGGGTATGGATTGGCTGTCTTCTTGTTAAGCCATAGTGGATTGCCGAGCTAAGAGGGTGCACTTCCATTTTCCAAAGGAAGCAGTCCTTGAGTGGAAGGGTAATATTGGGGCACCAAGGGGTAAGTTTATTTCTTATATTAAGGCAAGGAAGATGATGTACAAAGGATGCATATGCCATCTAGTAAGGGTGAAAGATATAGAGGCGGAGTCACCAACTCTTCAATCCATCTCAGTGGTAAATGAATTTTTTGACGTATTTCCTGAAGAGCTTTCGGGTTTACCTCCGGAAAGAGAAGTAGAGTTTGGTATTAATGTGATCCCAGGTACTCAACCGATTTCTATTCCTCCTTACAGAATGGACCCTGCAGAATTACGTGAATTGAAGGAACAATTAAAAGATTTGTTGGAAAAGGGTTTCATAAGTCCCAGTATATCTCCTTGGGACGCACCCGTGTTATTTATACGTAAGAAAGATAGCACGTTGAGAATGTGTATTGATTATCGACAATTGAATAAGGTGACAATTAAGAACAAATATCCCCTTCCTAGAATTGATGATTTGTTTCATCAGTTACAAGGTGCTAAGTGTTTCTCAAAGATCAACTTAAGGTCAGGTTATCACCAACTGAGAGTAAAGGAGAAAGACATACATAAAACGGCTTTTCAAATGCGATATGGTCATTTTGAGTTTTTAGTTATGTCATTTGGGCTAACTAATGCACCAACAACTTTCATAGATTTGATGAATAGAGTGTTTAAGCCATTCTTGGATGTATTCGTTATCATATTTATAGATGATATTCTGGTGTATTCAAGATCAGAAGAAGACCATGCTAATCATTTGCGAAAGTTGTTACAAATCCTTCGCGATCGTAAGTTGTATGCAAAGTTCTCCAAATGTGAGTTTTAAATAAAATAGGTAGCATTCTTGGGTCATATTCTATCCGATGAAGGAATAAGAGTTGATTCTCAAAAGATAGAGGCAGTGAAGAACTGGCCAAGACCCATGACGCCTACGGAGGTTCGTAGTTTCCTAGGCTTGGCAGGTTATTATAGAAAGTTCGTTGAGGGGTTTTCTTCTATTTCTGCACCTTTAACAAAGTTAACACATAAAGAAGCTAAGTTTCAATGGGATGAAATGTGTGAAAGAAATTTTCAAGATTTGAAGAATAAGTTGACTTCTACACCCATATTGGTACCTCCAGATGGCACGGAAGGCTATGCGGTATATTGTGACGCTTCAAGAGTTGGCTTAGGATGGGTTTTGATACAACATGGTAAAGTAATAGCTTACGCCTCAAGACAATTGCGGCCACATGAAAAGAATTATCCAACACATGATCTTGAGCTAGCAGTAGTTATATTTGCCTTAAAAATATGGAGCCACTAATTTGTATGGGGTACATGTTGATATATATACCGACCACAAGAGTTTGCAGTACCTCTTTAACCAGAGGGACCTAAACTTAAGGCAGCGAAGATGGCTTGAGTTGTTAAAAGACTATGATGTTGATATCTTATATCATCCGGGCAAAGCAAATGTGGTAGCCGATGCACTAAGTCGTAAGGCGATGGCAAGTAATTATAGGCAGCCCATGGAAAAGCAAAGGATAGCTAGGGATCTACACCAATTAGCTAGCTTAGGGGTTCGCCTTATTGAATTTTCAGATAAAGGCGTTATTGTGCAAAATGCAGCAGAATCCTCATTAGTAGCCGAAGTTAAGGTGAAACAATACATAGATCCTATTCTTTTACAGCTTAAGGAAAATGTACAACAAGGTGTAACAAAGACATTTGAGCTTACAGAAGAGGGAATACTTTGATGCCAAAACAGATTATGTGTACCTAATGTAGACGGGCTAAGAAAGAAGATTATGATGGAGGCACATCATTCAAGATATTC
>NW_025887758.1:0-1579 GCF_002878395.1 Capsicum annuum
GAAATGAGCAGACTTAGTCAATCTATCAACCATAACCCAAATGGAATTATGATGGCATTGGGAAGGAGGTAAACCAATCACGAAGTCCATATTTATCTCTTCCCACTTCCAGGTGGGAATACAAAACTCTTGCATCATACCACCAATTCTTTGGTGTTCAACCTTAACCTATTGGCATGTTGTAGCTTAGCTACAAACGTTGCTATATCCTTCTTCATGCCACTCCACCAATAGATTTCCCGCAAGTGTCGGTACATCTTGGTGGCACCAGGATGAATAGAATATCACGCCCCATGTGCTTTAGCCATAATCCTCTGTCTCAGATCATCAACACTCGGGACACATAATCTACCTTGCAATCTCAACACACCATCTCCCCCTTAGGAGAAAACCTCTACTTTTTGGTCCTGGACTGACTCATTCAGTCTGACCAAACTAGCATCTAAGTATTGCTTTTCGTTCTCTTCCAAAACCAAGGAGGATTCGGAACTACTCTGAACCCCTATACTACCTTCAGCAGAGTCAAACAACTTAACCCCCAATCTAGCCAAACGATGAATATCACGAGCCAGCTCTTTCTTACCTTCTACCACATGCGAAACACTACCCATGGACACTCTACTTAGGGCATCTGCCACAACTATGGCCTTGCCCGGACGGTACAACACACTCATATCATAGTACATTAACAATTCTAACCATCGTCTCTGCCTAAGATTCAATTCTCTCAAGGTAAACACATACTGCAGACTCTTATGATCAGTGAAAACATCAACATGGACACCATATAAATAGTGTGTCTAGGTTTTCAAAGCAAACACAACAGTAGCCAACTTAAGGACATGGGTGAGGTAATTTTTCTCTTGGGCTTTCAACTGTCTAGAAGCATAAGCTATCACCTTACCCTTCTGCATCAATACGCAACCCAACCTAACTCTCAAAACATCACATTACACCACAAAACCATCAACACCATCAGGCAAAGTCAAAATAGGGGCTGAAGTGAGTCGAGCCTTTAACTCCTGAAAACTCTTCTCACAAGATTCAGAACACAAGAACTTCACTTTCTTTTGGGAAAACCAAGTCATAGAAGACACTATAGAGGAGAAACCCTCAACAAAACAATGGTAATAGCCACCTAAACCTAAGAAACTTCGGATATCAATTAGAGAAATAGGTCTAGGCCAATTTCTAACAGCTTTGGTCTTTTGTGGATCAACTCTAATACCCTCAGAAGAAATGATATGACCCAGAAAAGAAACTGACCTTAGCCAAAACTCACACTTACTAAACTTGGAAAACAACTTGTGATCTCTATGGGTTTGCAAGACAGTTTGAAGCTGATCAGAATGTTCATCCTCACTACGGGAGTACACTAGTATATCATCGATAAATACTATGATAAATATATCCAGATATGGTCTTAACACTTGATTCATGAGGTCCATGAAAGCTGCTGGGGTATTAGTTAACCCAAAAGACATAACAAGAAACTCAAAATGGCCATAGCGAGTTCGAAAAACGGTTTTCGAGATTTCACACTCCCTAACTTTGAGTTGATGATAGCCAGAACGAAGGT
>NW_025887759.1:0-4697 GCF_002878395.1 Capsicum annuum
TCGGTTGTTTCGAATTCCTATTTTGATTTTGAAGATTAAAGTAGTGAGCCTTTCTTTGTCATGATTGGACATTTAAAATTGGTGATTTTTCTAGAAAAATAATTTTTCCAAACTTATTTTTCATTCTCAAATATAAATAATTCAACACGCGTGAAATGAAATGAAATAACCATAAGTTTAACATAATATATAACTGCAAATGAAAACTTGACACTCTTTTTGTCTCTTCGAGGCGCCTCTGAAAGCCTGAAACAAGTCAACAACCAATGTTAAAATGAACACTTAGGGTTAAGGACATAACTCGTAGCTAGTAAAACGTTTGGCAGTTTGAGTTACTAATTATATATTATATTTTACCGAATATATATAATAAACTAAAATCAATCCTAAAACCAAATAAAATATAACTGGTAAACTATATATAATAAAATATATATATTATTTCTATAATTTATTTATTTTTATTTAATCGATTTTTTTTTTTTGGGAAAATCAAAAACCGAATTGTTTAACCGAATTTCTAATTTTTCAAACCAAAATCAATCCTAAAAATTAAAAAATCAAAACGAAAAATCAAATTTTGATTTAATTTTTGCGATTTTTCAATTTGAGCCTAAATATGCCTAGCCCAATTATGTCGCACTCAGATTCGTGCTGAAAAGTCTCCTACTGGGGTAAAATACTCCCAACCAAAAGCAATTTCATACGCAGGGCGCGAACTCGAAACCTCTAAAAACATAGTAGAGTATTTACTATTTACCATTGGTGGTCATTTTCAACTATTTATGCAATAGATTATAAAAGGCTTAGGGCCTGTTCCGGACATAATTCCAAATTAGGTTGATGGAAACTAAAGTTTTGTTTAATATTTAATTTAAAATTTTTAACTTATATTATTTTCCTCATGGTAACAAAAACCTCACAATCTGTGAAAACTGTCAGAGCTTTTTCAATTTTTATAGTACAATCTTACCATATTAGCAAATTATAGTTCATAATTAAGGTATTGAAATAGTCTAAGGTGTCTCACTAATAAATCGTGTATCTCAATATTATTTTTATAAATAAATGCTTATGATTACTATTACAAACTTTCAAATACGCATAATTTTATAAATATTCGTTCTAATTTATCATATTTAAACTTCTTTAATTTGCTTGTCCAACCCACTAAAAATTTTAAACTCATTGTTATACTCATCATCTTTTCTTCCGCCATATCCGTTGCTTGTTCTTCAAGCTTCATCGTCATAACTGTAGATTCAATTGTTTTTTCACACAAAAATAATGTTAAGTAGAAAAAAATATGTATAGACTTTGAACCATAGAAAATTCCTTTTTGTCATGCAAAAATAACTGAGATTTGAGAACGATAAGATACACAAAGGACATTTATATATAGTAGGCTTAATATGTATATGTGGTGTCAACTATTTTTCACTCATCCATCATTATTTTTGGTATCATTAATACAATTTCCTGTATTTTAGGCATATTGACGGTGGACCTTTTTCTTTTGGGTTTTGCATTCCTTCATGCCATAATTTTATTTAAATATTTTCTTTTCTTTTTCTCTAAGAGTATTGAATAAATTGAATCTGGATAAATTAATCAAACAAATACTACTGATTATGATGGGATATATAGGAGAAAATGACTGAAATGGCCCTTTACATTTGAAGATAGCTTCAAAATAGTTTCGTAAATATGTATTTAATTAACAGTTTTGAGTCTATTTTTTTCGTGAATTGAATGGACCAAGCGGCCCGAAAAAAGAGTTTAATGGATTTGCAAATTTAATTGAGAAAAAAAAAATACATGTAAGTGAAGAAAATTGAAGAAAAAATGTTTTTTAAGTCTTAAATGAAGGGTTGGTGACATTAACCAATTTAAAGTGTCAAACATCATTAGGAAACTTGATTAAGTTAATTGTGGACTTGATTAATATTTTCAAAACTTTCTAATCTTTTCAAAGATACAAATCAACCCATCCCACACCCCTCTTCAATCCAAATCAACCAGTCTCTCTCATCTCTCTCGACAGCTTCTCTCAACTCTCTCCCAACCAACAGTTTTACAAATTTTTCCTTTCAATCCTCAGCGACATCAACATCCGATGACAAATAGTTGGGCTTCGATTTCCTTTTTTACTTCGACCTTAAATCGACGTGACAGCCTTGCTGTCCGGCCACAACAACTTTGAATTCTTCAACCTTCAATTGACGTGACAGCCTTGCTCTCCGGCCATAACAACTTCAAATTCATCATCGTTCCTTTTCTTCTTTCACAAGAAAAAATTTATGGCCTTTTTTTGTTTTGAAGAAAACGAGGAACTTGAGCCAACTTCTCTTATAGTATTGGTTAACAATTTCAATATTTGTTGCTTTAATTTGAAATGTGGTCTGAACAAAACCCTAATTTCTGGTTTTTCTTCTCTACTCTTTTCGAAGTGAATTATGATTTTTTGTTGTTTGTTGCATTTTTTTGAAGTTTGATTTTCGTTGTTTGAGTTTATAAAAACAAAACAACGATTTGGGTTGATTTGTTCTGTTCTTGTTCTTGGTAAAAATGGTGATATTGTTGTTTTTTTGTTGAACAAAATCGTGCTACTGTTTTTTATTTTATCCAACAGATTATTCATCTGGTGCAATATATTAACCATCTAATGCAACATATTTGTCAGATGATGCAACAGATCAACCATCTGATGCACCAGAGAAATCATCAGATTATAATTTTGATGCAACAGATTAATCATCTGATGGAATAGTTTAAATATCTGATACAACAGATTAACCACATATTACAATAAATTAAGCATCGAATAAAAAATCTGATGCAACTGATTAACCATCTGATGCAATGGAAGAACCATCAAATTAATGATCTGATGCAACAGATGAACCTCCTGTTGGATAAAATTCTATCAACACTTCTAACAGAATATGTCTAAGACATGATTATTCCAACTGATAATTTATTTGCCTCGATAGGCGACCCAATGTTGGAAGAAATCTAAATAATATTGTCCGTTGATAACTGTTACAACAGATCACTCATGTGTTACAACAGATGTGTGACCTGTCGCACAAACCATTCATCTTTCTCAACGGATGAGTGATATGTATTGTATAGTCACAACAGATTACTCAGCCGTTGTTGCAGGTTAGTTAACTTTTCTGACAGATCACTCATATATTGCAATAGATGTGTGATCTGTTGCACAGACCATTCATCTTTCTCAACAAATGAGTGATATATTTTATATTATTTCAATAGATTACTCAGTCATTGCTACAGGTTATTTAACTGTTCCAACAAATCACTCATATGTTGTAATAGATGATGTTGCAATAGATATGTGATCTGCCGCGCATACCATTCATTTTTCTTAATAGATGAGTGATATGTTTTGTATTGTTGCAATAGATTACTCACCCGTTGCAACAGGTTATTTAACTGTTCCAACGGATCGCTCATATTGCAACGATATGTGATTTATTGCACAGACCATTCATCTATCTTAAAAGATGAGTGACATGTTTTGTATAGTTACAACAAATTGCTCATCCGCTGCAATAGGTTTGTTATATGCTGCAATAGATATACTACCTAGTGCAACAGATAAGTGATCTGTTGGAATTGTTATTTTACTATTTTGCTTGTTAGATTTACTGTTACCCTTTTTTAACGATGCATTAATCAACTATAATATATTTTTTTATATTCCTATTAAATTTAGATGATATGGCTCATAAAACTACAGAAGCCGAATCAAGTCCAAGTAAAGGAATAAGTGAAGTAGCTAGGCTACATCTACCACTCTATGAGCTTGCTTTAAAAACGTTATTTCAATCAGGAGTAAAATATAATGAACACAGGGAGGAGGAATATTTCAAAAGAGATGATTCAAATGCTAATAGCCCTTCCACCGAAGAGTTGGTCAAAACCCTCAGCATTGATCGTTATCCTGTGAGAATGTAATGTGATGGTGCCACAGATTTAACAGGTGATTTAGTGGTTAAATCAGCCATGGAAAAATCTTTCGACGCCTTCAGAAAAATACTTCGAGAACAAAAATTGGATGCTTATTTCAGGGACAGCTGCTTTGGAAAATATCTTGATTTGCCGAAGGAGAACAATACTCGTTTCCAAATGAAAATGGTATATGAACTTCTCAAGCGTATGTTTATGTATGAAAACAAAGATAAGATGGATGAGGTCTGGATAAATTACTGTGGCATGCCTGTTTGTTTTGGTTGGAAGGAGTTTGCCATAGTTACTGGACTAAAATATTATCCTCTTTCTCAATTTATACCCATTCTAACCCAAAAAAGGCACCCCGCACACCCCAAAAAGGCAAAGATAAGTCGTGTGATCGTGATGACCTGGGGTTCATTGTTGGTCCAAGCTTCAAAAATAAAATTTTGATAAAAGCATTGAAAGGTAAAGAACTTTCAAAGAAGCAAAAGCAATCATTGTGCTTGGTTTGGTTTATACATAATATTCTTTGGGCGAGAGACGTTAACAACAACATAAGCGTTGGTTTAATAAAGCTCTCCGAGGATATTGAGGCGTTTAACAACTATCCTTAGGGTTATGAAAGCTTCAAAATGGCTGTCCAATATTTGTTGACTCCGTTAGCGCCAAAGACAGTCAACTTATATGGCTTTCCATGGGCTTTCATGGTAAATATT
>NW_025887760.1:0-2907 GCF_002878395.1 Capsicum annuum
CAGGATTTGCTCCTAAAATTCCAGAATTAGCCACAATGGACTTTTGTCCTTCATCGTTGCTTATCATACCATAAGCTTGATAAATAGGTGGAATATGACTCATGAGCAAAATTTGACTTCTTGCTTGATTGTATGAATCATTCAACCCCATAAGAAATTAAAAGAGTTTTAACTTCTTCAAATAAGCAACATAATCCCTAGACTTCTCACAAGAACAACAAGGTGTAGGTCACAAGAATAACAGGGTGTAGGTACTTGAGCTTCAAATTCTTTCCACAAATTCTTTAACCTTGAAAAATAGCCAAAAATAGTAGAGGTACTTTATGTCAATGTTGCAATTTTTTGTGCAAATTAAAGGTTCTTAAGGCATTTATCTTGTCAAACCTCTCATACAAATCTTCCCAAACTATCTGAGCAATGGATGCATACATGATACCTCCAAGAAGCTTTTTCGCTGCTGAATTCATCAACCAAGATAGAACTATTGCATTAACTCTCTCCCAATGATTTCCCATATGATTAGGAAACACTTCTTTCCTGCACAAACTGTTAATAAGTCCCATCTTATTTCTTTCAAGTAATTCTACTCTCATCGACCTATACCAAATTGAGTAGTTCTCAATTCCAATCAACTGAAATAAGATAATCTGATTCCCACTCACATCTGCAGGAGAAATAAATAGGGGATGATTATAATCATTCCCACTTTCTTGAGATGCATTTGACCCATTGGTTTACCCTGATCCAGAGACACCAAGTTCTTCTATTGCAGTAGTTGGTTCAGGAGTGTAAGAAAGGTTGAGAATTGCGATCTCAGAAAATTACAGAATAAAGTAGTGATCACTGCTCTAATACCATGTAATAACTAAAGAATTATCAATGAATCGATGAAAAATTGAAGAAACCAAAATTAAGAGAATCAAGAAGCTTTGTGAATTAAGAAGAAAAAATGAAGAGAGGGATAGAACTATCATTATTCTATCCAAGATGATTTCTTTTTTTGATTAGTTACTACATATTACAAGAGTATATATAGTCTATGTATGATGAATGAAAGCTACTAACTATCTAACTGTATATAACTAACATTTCACATGGTTAGTTAATCTTGTATCCTTCTAACTAACGTAACTAATTCTAATTAAGTAACACCTCCTTCAATACGTCCTTTATCGACTCTTTCTGTAAAATTAGGTATAATTCATTGTCTTTCATGCCCTCATACTCATGAACAACAATGAAAAGTTGAAAATATAAACACATTGTTGAAACAAGATTAAGTCTCATGGCACATAACTACACTTATTCAAATTATTGACACTTTGCCTTTGATACTTTCGTTATTTGATAAATCTGACTTTTCACTCCTAATAATGAAAAATCTCCCTTTGAAGTTGTGTTCCACACTCCACCAAATTATCATTTTCTTAAAGTTTTTGGGAATCTTTGTTTCCTGCACCTACGCCCCTTCAATCGCTACAAATGGATTTTAAAAGTCAGCCTTGTGTGTTATTAAGGTACATTCCATCACACCATTGTTATCGATGTCTTGATACATGCTCGCAGATTATATATTGGACGACATTTTTGTTTTGATAAAACTCAATTTTCCTTTGTCAACAGGTCTATTCTTAGACTATCTCCTCCTACCACTATGCATCTTTGGGCTTCATCTTTTGTAACCTTACCATATTCGCAATCTTTACATCCTACGGTTCTTATTTCTCACAAGTCGCCAGTTAACTCCCAAGTCCTTATGAGTTCCCTTTTCTTCTCCCCTTGTCTCTCCTATTGATAACCTTAGTCATTTGCCCCTATAGATTTCTCTCTTTCCTCAACTCCAGTCCCTGATTTCTCTGCAACTTCCACACACTTCCCTTACAATTCCATGCCTTATGATCAAATGTAACCAAAAATCTGTTAGCCTCTAAATCTACTCTAATAGAAGGAAATAGAATGGAAAAGGGTCTTGTGGGTCATTTTTAGGTAAATTTGACCTTTTAAATCCTGATTGAAATCAATTTGATTTGAAGTTAAAATTTTTATTTGGACATACAATTTAAATTTCAAAAAATGTACTTTTCTCATTAATATGAATTAATTTTCACAAATCATGCATTCTCATAATACATAAACAAGGTATGGAAATATCACAAGACATTGTGTTAATAATGAAATATCTTCATATTTCTTTTATAAATAAGTATTTGCAATTACATGCTATTACAAATTTTCAATCAATAATAATAGTAACTAATTATTCTTTCATATGGTCTTCCCATATGGTACTCATACAATCTCTTTAGGTCGAGTATGAGTTTTTTTGTAAAATTTTAAATCATAAATCTATTTAAAAAAAAAAAAAAAAAAAAAACTTGGTTAGCGTTTGGTAAGAGATAAAAGCAAAATTGAAAAAAAAAAAAGTTTTTAGAGTTTTGTTGGAAAATAGTTTTTGAATTTTGAACGTGTGTTTGTAATGTATTTTAGATGAAAAAAATCTAGGATTTTACGAGTGAAAATGAAATTAAAACTAACCAAATTTCAAGAATAAGTAATTTGTTCTGTTTTTATTTTTTTGAAAATTTACTCTCAGAATATATAGCCAAACGAGAGCTTATAGGTCAAGCTTTCAATTTTTCTTCACAAACTTGAAATTCAAATTCAACTTTTTGAAGAATTTAAATTTTATAATTAAAGTTCTGTTCAAATACCATAAACAAGCATTGATTTCAAATCGAAAATTTCAAATTTGCACTTCAAATTACATGGTCCCCTCGTTAGTAGTGGTGTATGTTTAGAGCACTGTGTAGCCGTTGGATTACAGGAAGTTGACGGATGAGATTGGATCACCACTTTATGGATCCCCGAATTTATTCCTTAACTTTTATTTTTAGCACATCAACTTTA